>NW_010171897.1:5707-30151 GCF_000695765.1 Mesitornis unicolor | reverse complement strand
ATAATTTAATAAGTAAAACTTGAGGAAAAATTAAAAGAGTGGTTGCTGTCCTCCTGTAACATTATAACCATTGTCCATAAAGTAGCAGAGTCTGAAAAACCCTATAGAATATCCACTATTACTTGAAGATTCTTAATAAATTTTAAGGACTCTTCGACAGAGTGATACTGAAGTGGAAGTTACTTTAAGGTAAAACAGAAAAGTGATTTTTAAATACAAGTAGGTAAAAGCCTATAAATAAAAAGAACAACTGGGAGAAAACATGCTTCTGCTTACAGTCCATAAGAAAGAAGTCCTCTTCTTTGTGATAATCATGTCTGAAGTTGGTTACAAACAGAAACTAGGTGAAGCAAAAAAAGTACAAAAAGTTAATGGGAGGAATGTATTTGTCCTTTGCTTAGAAGCTGAAAAGAATATACATGGGACAGACATGGGTTATCCATACAGCAAATTAAACAGAGAAACTGTGATGAAACCTAAGGCAAAGTCATCACTAAGGAAAACAGTGGAGCCCCCATCCATGAATTAACTTGAAGGTTTCATATATGGCAGGTTTCTTAAATTAATATCTTATTCCTCCATAAATAAAAATAAGAGAATCATGATTCCCATCTATATTTTGGAGTTTCTAGCTGCTGCAAATAAACTCAAGATGTCTAAGCATAATTCCAATGAAAACAGTCAATAATATACCAGCAAGAATAAGCTGTTTTGTAGTTTGACTATTCCCATTGCAGAGAAACACATTCCAAACATTTAGGTTTTCTCTCTTCCGCCAAATAGGTACATTTGTTTCTAATATTATTAGCGACAAACAACAGGAGCAATAATGCTTATAAAAGCCAAAGAATAACAGCAAGCAAGGTTATTCTGAAGAGTGTTTTAACAAATAAGTGTTGAGTTTTGATATGGTTTTCTACCTGTCATGAAGATAGTGTATATTGCCATTTGACTTGATCGGGAAATTGTCAATGGAATGTTTTACTAGCAATGTTAATCGACAAGCGTAGCACTGTTTGTGATAAAGGACTGGTCTTGAAAATTCGCATTAGAAATATATTATGCAAAAATGTTTTTAAATTATTGAAATATCCTGTTTCAAAATTTCTAAATATAAAGTTTCATTTTTCAGTTCAGATTTACTTTTCATTTTGAAATGGTGAAAAATGTATATAAAAAGGGATCAAAATTAAAATTGTTGATGTAAAGCATTCCTTGATCATATTTATAGTTCTTTTATTCAGATTATCAGTTTGCCAAAGTTTTGAGAATTTAGGCACAGAGACATTGTTTCTTCCTCATCTTTAGTTGTACTGATTTTTCTCTCAAGACAGAGATTCTGATTCCAGCTTCACCCATGACTTAAATCCTGTATTGTTAGTTAAACTATTTTTAATTGAAAAAAGAATTCACCCAGACTATTTGATTCATTCTTTTAATCAAGACTTTAATACTCTTGGATGGAATTCATTAGCTAAATATCAGACTTACACCCCTAGCGATACCCAGAAGTGTCTTCAGTGATTGAAGTGACAATGGTACACCTGCTGACCTTAACTACAACGTTGTATTAGAGAAGAGATAATAACAGATATTCTATATCTATGTAAGATGTTTAATTGTGAAATATTTAGTCACTAAAGTCCTAACAAGTGGGCATCAACCAGCATTCATCTTGGCTCACCAAGTGTCACCAAAAGTTATGTTTTATGTTTGTTTTGTTTGGTGCCTGACTTTACCCTGAGCTTTCTGTTTTGGGGGGGGAATAAAAGGAGAGAAGGAGAAAAGAAAGAAAATAAAAAGATGGAAGAGAACAGAAGTCCCTGGGACATGTCTGCATTGCTCTCAAGAAGGTAAAACTAAAGAGTGGACTTAATTAAGCCAGGAAGCAATAGCTACGCAGCTACAATTTTCCAGGCTATGTATTTTAAAATACCTCTGCAATACATAGAAGTCACTTCTGTGACCACAAAGTAGATGTGGCTTAAGAGGTCTTTCTTTTCTGGTTTTTGTTTTGTTTTGTTTTGTTTTCAACTCTTCTACTGTTGCCAAGCAAAAAAGTCTGTAAAAGTCTGTAAAGTAAAGCACTGTTAAAACCCATGTTATTCAGTAGGTGCTTATTACCCAGGAAAATTATATACATTACTGATTTATAAATTGAATTATTAGGAAGAGTGAAGTTTAGATTAGTAAATATCAATAATCTGTGAAATGGTCTTTACCTTATTTACAACATTACTGCGTACTGATTTTAAAGTGAAAGACCTTTCAGTGTCTTTGAGATATTTTGACAATATAAGTTATATTCTCATTATGTTTTTGTTAATCTCTGAAAACTACCCAGGTGTTTTGCTATCACTAATCCATGTAAATGTTTTATCATGTGCTTCATTATAAGGTTGTAAATGTAAAGATTTAATAGTAAATTTTCTTTTGTTTGATCTTCATGTTCTGTACATATAGGAAATAAAAGTAGAATGGATGAAATATTCAGAAGGCAGAGAGAAAAATAATTTAACATCTTAAGTGAGTCTAGGAATTAAAAAGTTTACATAGGATTTCAGCCTTTCTGAATTGCTGAAGATATCTCCTCCAACCACATATAAACAGCCAGGGTATCTCTGAGCAATCTAATTTTTTTCTACGTGAAACATGAATAAAATATTTTGTTTTCCATATGATGCACAGGGTTCTTATTGCCCTGATTTTCCAGTAAATTGTTATCAATTTCTTTCTAAGCTCTAAACATCTTTCCTTGCTGATGAACTTGGGGCAGTGGAAAACTGTGTATTTACTTATTTAGTAATAGTGTTTCTTCATTGCTTCAGGTCAGTATCTTAACAATGGATGCCTTAATCTTGTGTGAGTGTGGCATTTCAGAAACACCCAAACATGTTAGAAATCTTCATCTCATTACAGCATTGATGTGTTTTTTTCAAAATCCACCTCCTCAATCTGTGTTCAGACACCAGTCTAAGCTTACAATATCAGAACATCACCTCCACCTAGTTTTTGTGTATTCTTGGCCTTCTCTTGATCTTTTTCAATATTGTTATGGATCTCGCTTTTTTTTAAAAACACCTTTAGAATTTATTAATGCCAGTAATTGCGTTCTGAGATTTGTAGTCTGGAGAGTTCTCTTTGGCATTCTTATTTTGAAGCTAAGTCTATGTATTTGCATCTAAATGTAAAGAAAATAAAAGAACGTTAAGAGGTAATGACTGTAGTCAGTAAGTTGCTTCAAAGAGAGAAAATACTAGGAACTTTAATTCAAGGGTCCTTGAGCCAGCAAGGAAAAAATATAACAAAAAGAGTATAAAAAATAAAACTAGGTAAGTTAAAATTAGAAATAAATTCCAAAGTATAAGTAATGAGGCCAGTCAACTGCTGAAAGAAGTTAGCAAAGATAGTTGTGGTTTCTCCATTTTCTGATGCTTTCAAATCAGGATGGAACATCTTTCTGAAAGGTTTGTGTAGTCTAGTACAGCTCATTGGACTCAGTTCAGACGTACCTAAGTGGCATCCCATATCCATTGAATCACCAGTTCAGAAAGTTCCTTGGGACAGAAAAATGTAAGAATATGTCCAAAGAACTATTCTTTTTTTCCTCAGGTGTAATGAAATATTGTCCAAGCTAAAAGAGCTCTTTCTTACGATTTTAAATTTAAAATATCACAAATAGTATGGTGTTGAACAACATAATGCAGGAAACCATTGTCAAATTATAGACATTTGTATTTAAAGTGATTAATTAATTAATATCTGTCTGATGCATCTTGTATTTACAGGTTAGCAAATTTATATGCTCAGGAATTTAACACTGTTTCAGAGATTCCCAAGGTAGGTCTGAAAAACCTGGCAGTTTGGATTGCTCAGTGTGAAATCTCAGAACCACAGAAATCCTAGTTCCTTGGTATTTGTCAAAGGTTTGAACATTTGCAAGGGAGTTTACCTTGGGTACAACTAACATGTTGGAAAATTGAAATAACTGTCTGTCCTGTTAGTGAATTATTAGTTAGGACAAAACATTTCCACTGCTCACTACAGTTTCAATCATAAAAATTTTATACAATTGTTTTAGAGATCTAAAGTTCAAAAGTTGTGCAAGTAAAATTGGTAGACCTCTTCAAAAATACTTGGCTTTGCAATTTTTTTTTTCAAAATGCCTCCACAAACATTGCTTTCTTGGGTTTTGTTTGGTTTTTTTTTACAATTTTTTCAATTAAAAAAATTCTTCTTACAAACACTACTAAAATGGATGTTAGTTTTTTCATTGTTTAAAGTGTGGTACACCTAAACAATGTAATATTTTCAGTAAATTTAGCAAGCTTCAACTGGCTTTAAATGATTTTGATTTGATACCTCACAGAATTAATTCTTTTAAATTAGGACCTTTTTGTAGAATACAAGTACTGGATATAAGAGAACATTGGTTTCAAGAAGCAATGAACTGATAACTCAGACTCAGAATGCACCACCTTCCTGGGAGGACATTATCAAGTAGCATAATCTTTCTCAAAATGTAAAAAGCATTGTGTTTCCTGTGCTTTGTTTCTGCCAGGTGTCATCTTAGAGTAAATTAAAGGCAGCATTTTTTTTCATTCAGTATTTCTGGATAATTTCATTTTATACTTTGTCACCTCAATTTCATCTTCAGCAGTCTCATATTGAGGTAATAGGAAGCCTTTTAACAGAAGCTGATAGTGTAAGTTCTTGTATATGCAAGTAGTTTTATTTATGTAAGTATTCCTGTGACCCACACAGTAAAAAAAAAAGCCATAGGGGACATTATGGGGTCATAGGACTGAATATAGTCTCTTTTAGAATCCTGTTATGAAAATTATTATGAACTATCCCAGTATGGGGCATTGATTTCTGTGGTAAGATCTGCCTCAAAAGATTTTTGGAGCCCTGGGAGCTTTTGGAGGACAGAGGATGAGGCTGTTGACATGGCAACTCTGCTTTAGCCATCACCTAGAAGTATGGCTTCTCCAGAGTTACATTGTAGTTGAATTCCCTTAGCTGAGATGGCCTCGGGGACTCCTAGAAGGGTGACTGGAAAATACCATCAGTGGCCATATGTTTTCAAAAAGGGTAAGATCTAAGTTATATTTCCAGATTAAAGTAAAAGCTAGCAGACTCTTCCAAAATAGCAGAAATTTTGTATAGGTGTGTGTATCCTTTCACTAGGTTCTATAGATTTCAGAAATTCAGCATTCGTATATGATCTTCATTCTGTGCCTGTGTTCTTTTCTTTATTGTTCCTATAATTATTTAACAGGAACAGAATCACTTGTATATTCTCACTCAATTATTGTGCTGCGACCACTAAAATGCTGACTACAAAAACTGTTGAAGGAGAGGTCCATTAACAGAGTCCAGACAGACAGTTCTATTTCAGGTTTCCCAGTGTTGTCCTGCTAGGAACCTTCATGTTTTCGCCAAGGTAAGAAGCATTTAGCTGCAATACCATCTGAGGTCTCAGCCTTCCTCATCATAAACTGGTAGATTAGGACCAAATGATAGGGCCAAATTCTTTCATCACTGATAACTACTGTCTTCACTGCAATTAGAACTTAACTGGGGCAGAAATTAATCCTAAAGATGGCAGATTGGGTGTTTTTGTAACACCTATTAAACTGTAATGTATTTGATAAGCTGGAAGTCCAAAAGAGTACTGAAGAGCCTGAGATTCATGTATTATATTGACTCTGACACACAGCATCCTTATAGGTTGAGCTCAAGTGGCTTTAGAAAGAGGAGCTATAATATTTGTTCATTGGTCAATAGGGTTTCTTTAATCTGTATTTGAATCTGCAAGAAGATGATTTTTGTCAATCTGTGAATTACGCATTAGCAAAATTTAAATGGTACTTTTTCTCTCTGACTTCTCCCACAGGGGCCAAGCTTGTAGTTCTGTGTTTTTACTTTCTCATTTGGCATGCTGTAAATATGCTCATCTTTAGCAACTACCCGCAGATAATGTGTTATAAAAACTGCTAAACTGTGCAGAGATCAAAGAATACAGCATGATTTCCTACTGCTTGGAGCATCAATAGTCAACAAATGAACCTAGATTTTGTATAGCACCCGATGCGTATTTCTCAGTTGTAAAATAATTTAAGGAATGTATTGCCATTAGCAGCTAATCACTATAAACTGGATAAAAGCCATGTTCTACTTCTTATACTTACCTTTTTCTCTCTGTTAGAATGAGTTTTTGTGTTGTGGGTATCTTCTAGATTTTAGGAGGAAAGATACCATTTTGTAATAGATCAAAATGGAATAAGGTCACAGTTCTATACTTCTTTCGTATGTGACAGGAAGGTGAAGGAATAAAACTGACTTAATTCCACACAAAACGACATTTTATTTCTGATTCCTTTTCATTCAGTTACTCATTTTGTGTTACAGTCCAGTCTGTTTTAGAAGGGCTGTAAAGAAATTAGAAGGTTCAGCTATGAATCTTATTCCTTAAATATTCTCTGTAATGTTCAAATTCAGCAAACTGGCACAGGGAACTCCTCCCCTATCACTGGTTTTCCTCAGCAGTTCATAGAATTCTCCACTCTTCTCCTTTTATTAAAAATAAAGTCACATAGTTATGAAACTGGTTGCCCAAGGTCCAACAAAAACTCAACCATTGGGTGAGGAGAGATCAGTTAAGTCTCAAACCAAAATGAAGACTTATGCGGCTTTACTGAGCATGACTTGAACCTCCATAATTCAGCTAAGTTGAACACAATCAATACAGTGTTTGCATGCATTTCTGTTAACATTTTACATCAAGAAAGCCCATTTCTGAGTCAGAGGCAGAACTTGTGCAATGTAATCGACTCCTGTGCTTTTCCAGACCATAAGTATGTGTGATATGGGAAACATATCTGAGTGTTTTGGCATTACATTTATACATATTTTCCATCACTTATGTAGGGCCAAGTAAAAAGACTTTGTAACATACCTAAAATGAAAATGTTGGTAAAACTTACCATTGAAACCATATAAAGCTTGCTATTTCTTTCTAGTGGATTTCCATTTGAGGCAGTCCATCCTCACATAACTTCCTATTGAAGTGTTGGGGGTTTGCTGGTTTTAATTAAGAGGTGATATTATATAAGATAATCAAGCCAGCTTGTCTTGGAAAAGGGCAAAATAATCTCTGTGCCTGCTCAACAAGTCCATTTGGTAACAGCTCTAGCCTGAACCAGTTTCGACTTGAGAGAGAGTCTTGAGAGGGTGTCAAGTTCAGAAAAGATATGTCAAATGCAACATATTCTTGTCATATTGCACTAGTTTTAAAATGTCAGTGGTAACTGCTGCAAAGAGAAGGTCCATGCTCCATGTCAGATGGGGTTGGATAAGGGCTTTCCACAGAGATTTTGGAAAAGCACTGTTTCTAGTAGGAGCTCTCGGCAAAGCTGTGAATGCCCAGTTGGTGACTGGCAATATGTTACCCAGGAGAAACAGAGTTATTTTTCTATTTTTTTGAAAAAGTACCTTTATTATAATGACACTTTATTTTTTGAGTACATCAGCCTCAAGAGGAAAAGCTGCCCCTGTCATTGTGCTGACCTCTTACTCACTGAAGTACAAAGCTAGAAGCCTCACCATATTCAGAATATATAGGGAGCAAAAATGGAGCAATACTATTTTGGGAAGAATCAGCGTTGGGCTCTGGAAAGTGTTTTTAGTAGGATTATAGCATGATTTTCAACTTTCCTTTAGTTATTGTGATTTTTTTTTTGTTTTCCTTCCCAATAATTTTGAGTTGAATAGTTGCACTGTAGAACATTATTGTTGTTGGTACTCTTCCCTCTCTTCTCTCCAGATGACTCAAAACCATCAGAATACAGGCCTCTTTGGCTGGTTAACTTCTCTTTGAAGATGTTGCAAAATGGCAAATTTTCTCGCAACGCTATTAATATTCTCTGTGTACCTAGCAAGTTTCGCAGACATAACAGAGTTTAAGTCTCTCACGTCCATATGGGATTTCCTTGAATGTTTACACATGCATTCAGCAATTATGTATTTGCTGTCATTTGAATTGAGCTCAACTTTGCATTTTTCATCCCACAAAATGTACAGAGAAAATACTGAAATATTAGCAAGGTTTAGGGTTTTTTGTTTTTCAGGAATCAAACTCTTTGGGTAGTTCTTGATGAAATATGTTATAAAGGTTCTAAAAGAATAAGCTCAATAGATTCAGGTGCTTTCCTCCCTCCCTCTTCATATTATAATTATACACGTGTGTGTATGTTTCTACTATGTATCTGAAAGTTTCATTTTCTCAAAAAACAAAATGTGCACATGATTAACTTTGTAAAAGTTAACTGTAGTGAAATGGAGTATTTATTTTTAAACTAAATTCTTAAGGAACCATTGACTGTAAATAAAAAACTATCTTTTCCTCCTTAGTATTTTTGTTCATCGTATCAATTGTATTTTTGTATGCAAAATCTATTGCTGAGATATTGTAGGTTTCTTTGTTTAAATAATTCTGTCTGAATAAGGTTTTTTATTTACGCTGCTTTATTGATCCAGTTAATATTCTGGATTCAGTGTGCTTGTTAACCAGGTACACAGTATTTTGGGGATCTGCAAATAATTCAAATATGCAGTTCACTGATGTAAATTTCTGGAAGGTATTTTAATAAATGTTGGGGGGGTGGTTGCATCTGAAACAATTTGCACACACGTCAGGGATGTGGATTTCCTTTGGTTCTCATGCCGCTTTTGGCAACTTGTCCCATTTCCAAGTATGTAATATTGAAAAGCTCTTCAATACTGCCCACAAAATTATATTAAAATAGTATCTCAAAGGTATGGAAGGAGGAAGTTCTTTACTGAGAACTTTACCTTCTCAAAGGAGGAAGTTCTTTACTGAGAGGGTCGTCAGAAGCTGGAACAGGCTGCCCAGGGAGGTGGTGGAGTCACCATCCCTGGATGTATTTAAGGAGCGGGTAGATGAGGTACTTAAGGATATGGTTTAGGGGGTAGACAGGAACGGTTGGACATGATGATCTCAGAGGTCTTTTCCAACCGAGCAATTCTGTGTGTATGTGATTCTGTATGTATCATTCATGTCTCCAGACACGAATATTTGGGCTCCATTATCTAAGGGAAAAGAACCTGTAAATTACATCATCATTTTATCTATATTTTACTGCTACTTGTATTACTCTAGACTGAGATTTTCTTTCAGTTTCTTTAAAGTCAGAATAGTAAGTAATTGCAATTTAATATAATTGTAGAATAATTTCATTCAGTAGCTGACAATTGGGGGAGTACAGAAACTGGAAGCATCTTCAATAGGATGCTTGGCAACTCTCTGAAGCCTTGTATATTTTAGCCAGTTTTGAGGAAGTTTTAGGCATCACACATCACATAAATTTAAAATAGAAAGAATGTGATTTCGTTTTAGATGTTTCTGAGAAGAACATTTGTGTGCTTCTTTGGAAATCATTATCCTTAGTCAATCAGAGGTTGGAGTGCTCATTTCAACAGAGAATAAAAGCAAATATATACCATGAAGGACCTTGAAAATTGTAACTACTCAGGTTAAAAGGGGGAGTCAGTGGAGATACTCAACAAATCTGTAGCAGCATGATCAAACCAATGGTTTTTGGTTAGACAAGCTGCATTTCTCATCAAGAAAAGACTACTGCACTGAGACTGGAGAAGACAAGAAACTGAGCAGGGATGTTTCAGCTACATAAATGAATTGGAGATGCCAGATAGAAATAATCACAAAGGTGTGGGCATTATGTAGACAAATATGAAGAACTGTTTGCAACCAATTTTCTGTAGAAGAGAAGGGGACACATAGGTCTTGGGAAGATAGGCTAGATGCTTAAATACCACAACAATGAGCATGTTAGAAATATCTTGATAGACACTGAACGGTTAAGGAAGTATGTAATGAGTTAGATCATCCTAATTAAAATCAGCTAAGCCAAGGCAATCCAACTTAGAGATAAGTGCTCTCTTTTCCTTCTCTTATTATTTATTGTCTAGTTTCTTAATCCTTTAAGACAAGAAAATGGTGTGCTGCTGGCTGAAAAGATGGATGTTATAAGCTTTTTTGCTTGGAATCCTACTGCTATGCCAAAATACTGGATGACAGATTGGTTTTCTTTATCTGCATGAACAACTGATTTAGTGTTCATTAAGAACCTAAATTTGACCCTCAGGTCCAAAAAATATGTTGAAGTCCTGAAGATCTTGAACTATCTTTATGCTTCTTGGAATGCAGGATTTTTTCAGCAACTCACAAGATCCTGCCAAAGAGCAGTATTTGCCATAGTGCTGTGCCAGTTATCCTAAGCAAGAAATACCACATGCAGGCAAGAAAATACATTAGATAAAGTGAATTAATTTCCAAGAATAAACCTACATACTAACATCAAAGATGAATAGAAATCCAAAATAGTGAGACCAATCCCAAAATAAATGCTACTCTTCTGAACACACGAAGCTCTTATCAGACATAAACCCTGTTTTCTGTGCTGTAGGCTTCACTATATAATTGTTAGTGTATTTCAGCTCTAGGATTGCTGCAAAGCATTATTTCATAAATACAGAGTGAATTTATGACAGACTACCATTAAGTACTATAATATGATTTGTCTGCTTCTAAGTTATAGGCAGATAAGATTCATACCATTAAATAATTTCAGAGCTGCACTGTTTCATATCTGTAAATATTTTAACTATTTATCCATGAGTTAAGAGATAAGAGCAGGCAATTATTCTTACGTTATTTTTTATACATAATGCAGAGACATATATATGTATCTGTATATTATTTTTATATAGACATATTTACACACACACACCTCTATAATACAAGCTGTGTTATATATGTGGCAGAAGAAATTGATCCAGTCATAGATCTAATATCTATAATTGACTAATATATAATGAAATTTTCATACATTCATTAGATCAGGAAAGGACAGTTAGCACCAAACCAATATTAAAATCTAGAATACTGTAGTTATTGAAATAATTTAAAAGCAAACGAATTGATGACAGTAGCATTTGAGACGTACTTGTCAGAAAATGTTAATCGAAGCAGACTGGGGATTTCTATGTGTAACCTCTCTCATGAGACACATCCCAAGGTGCTTTGCAAAATAATGAAATTAACAATGCAAATATTGATGAATACACTAGGTCAAACAAAGCAGCCCTTGCTCTTGAGAGTGCCACTACCGTAAGTCAACAAACCAAGGGATTCCAGATGCAAACAGTGCAAGCCACAAAGTCAGTCAAAGAGGATATCTGCCTTTCACTCTGTGCTGTGCTTTTGGGAAGGATGGAAAAATGCTCAAAACGCTTTGCCAGTCTTGGTTTTGCTTTCTACATAATTGTTGCATTTCATTGTGTCTATCTGCTCTAGGTTTTCTGCATCTTGCATACAATCTGTGACATTCATAAATGTGCCAAATCTTTCCATAAGATGGTGGATGAACAGGTGTTTGGGCTTCAGAAGATTCTAGTTTCCATATAGGCTACCTACTGCATGGGCTGCTGCTGGAAAAAATACTGTTCTTATAAAGGCAATTCCCACACACTTAAGAAAAGTTAGGATTTTTCCAATTTTGTTTTTACAGTACTGTTTCATGTATCCCTGACAAGAGAAACTAAAGCTCCACAGATCACAGCTGAAGACAGGCTCAAAAGAAATGAGTGGTGATTTAACTTTTACAACTTATTCTTTCAGAGTAAAACTTGTTTAGGCATGCTGGGCCTTCATGAAAACCCTCTGTAGCTTCTTAAAAAGAATGTGAGGGGTGAGTGAGGAATGATTTTTTCAATTGCAGTGTGTTATAAGACCTTTTTTTTTCTTTTGCATTGTTTCCTCTTTGTAAGTTTTTCTGTCTTCCTCTTTTTTCCTCTCTGTTTAAGAAACCATTGCTAGTTTCATGTGCATTTATCCAGCTCCAACATTTGTTCATTGCTAATAATGAAATTTATTCAAACTGTAAATTCCAGGACTCCAATGATTAAGCAATTTGAAATGGCTCCATTAATCTCCAAATTTCTCAGCCAGAGTATTTGTCAGACTTGTAAGTATTTGTACGAATACTTACAAATTTTTATTTCAGACTCTATTAATCACGCAGTCAGCACAGAAACCTACCACAAGATTCATAACTAATCAAAATTATGCCAATCAACCACTGAGAATTCTACAATTATGTAATTAGCTGAGCAGTAAAATTTGAAATTAATTTGTTATTAAAAGCTTGACCCACAAATGGCCACATAAAATTAAGCTCTAAAGCACCATGTGTGTGAGTTAAGGGAAACATTTTCAAATTTTCACGTCTAAATTTTTTTATCTTTTGTTTCTCTTACTAACCTCAAAAAATGGCACCATGGTGATGTTTGAACAAGCTTTCCACCAGTTTCACTCACAAAATCTATAGCAGTATTTTGCACTGCTGATTGGTTATGAACCAGAAGTCTGATACGCCCCATTTTTCTTTTCCTTAAGCATCTTTGATTTCCATTGAAGTATCAATGAAGACTGGCAGTTCCAGTTTTATATCTGATTTGAAGCAGCCATAAGAACCCTATCTTTGAGACATGCAGTGGTATAATGCAAATGTTTCAAGGAGACTGTGCATTTGCAATGCGAGATAATAGGCTTTTAATTATTGATCACAAAATGCTTTCAGATATTTGAGGTCTATGCATTCCCAAAACATTGTTCATCTTAGGGTCTCTCAGAGTTTTAAAGGACAGCACAATGTGAGATGTATTCTCTGACTACAGAAACTAGTTCCTAGAGGATGAAGAAGAAATAGGAGCTGAGACATAGATAAAGTTGGTGTTTCACCTTGTGAATTTCACCCTTTTTTTCCTGATTTAAAGGCATCATCAGAAACTCTCATAGAATGATCTCACCAGCACCACCACGCTTTGTCAATGCATTCCAAAACTGCAAAATGATGATATAGATCCAAGATGGGTTTCTGAGACTGCTTCACACACACACGCTTTTGAAGTAGTCATCTTTTTTGCTTACATACAACAGCATATATTTGGAAGTTTTCACAATATCAGAAGAATACATCTTCTTTCTACTCATTGCTCTCTCTTTAGCGTGTTTTTGCCACAGAAAGCAAGTTATGGGACCATACGCCATGTCCTGACAATAAAAATCGCCTTGAGATTTTAAAAGAAGTTTCCCATCTCTTCTGGTCTTAAATGTCTTCTAAAATATCAAAACAAGTCCATCTGCAAGCCTATTGTGAAACTATTACATTAATAAAAAATGTGAAAAAATCAGAGTTTCTAGAAGCTGAGAAAAGAGTTAAGCTTCTTAAAAAGAGTACAACTTGCATATGAATCTAAAGATCTTATTCAAAACCAGGCAGAAAATGCGGATATTTTCCAAAAGTAAGTTTCAACATAAACTTGCATCACACTGATGCTAGCATGTCCTTTCCTCTAAGCAGCACTAAATGGCTGAGAATCATTCACCTCATTTTAACAGATGTTTTTTGAGAGAAAAGGGGCAAAGGCAATATTAATTTTTAAGTAATGTGAGCACAAGAAATCTGATGCCAAACTGCCCTTTTCGCTCCTGGGATTGTGTTGAGCTAATTCCCAAGGCATCCTTCTGAAAATGTATCCCTTGGATTTAAAAAAAAAAAAGGCAAAAACCACCCTCTTGGACCCTACTGTTTTAGTTCCCTATGTGAATCTTCTGGTTTGATTTAGGAATGTGCTGCTTGGTTCCCATGAGCATTGTTGTTGTAGTATTTACTTTGGACAGAAAAGTGAGTGTACGGTTCACGCCTTAACCTTGTCAAGCTTCCTCCTTACCAACTTGAACTGACACCATACAAATTCTGAAAGGAAAGGCCACAGCCAAAATTAATCATAAACATTAACCATAAAATATTACTCTTGACCCTACCAAGGGGCAGACCTCTAGGAATAACATCCTGCTCCTTAAGAAAATAACATCCCTCTCCGAGAGGAGCAGACGGTCTCTTCTATTCACGACGGACGTGCTGACCTGTGCCTTAGGGAGTAACATCCGATTTCAACTCAGAGGGTAATAAGCACTCCAGGCCTTACATAATGGAAGTCCTCCCCCAAACACAGTCCTACGTATAAGCTTTGGCAGCTTGTGCCGTCTGCATAAAACAAGTCCTGCCCAAGCTTGTGCTGTAAGGTTATATTTTTATGCAAAGCCAAACAGACTAAGGCTGAAGCTGAAAAAATTAGAGTTGTCACCCCAGGCTGTTTTGACCTGAATTAAAATTGTATATATATTTCACATTGTTATACCAACATGAGCCCTGAGGAAAGGCTACAGTCTGTAGCTCCTTTGTAACAGTCACTTGAATAGATGCAATGTTTAGTTTATTCTAAGAGGCTCAATCCACAGATCAGAGAACCTATTTCCATAGCTATCAGGCAGTATCTTCTTCAGCAGCAAATTGAATTAATTAAGCCTCAGAAATCTGAAAAATCCAGAACCAAAACATATTGACGAATACTAATTTTATTTGGAAAAGAAATAATAGACCAAAGAACAACTTACCTCATTGTAAGTCAGTGGAGATGAGACTTGGGTGCCTAAATCAAGCAAAGCCTGCAACACTGAATGAACATTTTCTAAATATCACAGAAGATCCAGGCGTGGAGCAATAAACCAGATTGCTTCCCAGGAAACAGTGGATGTACTGGCACTGACAGAGATTTCAGCAGCAAGCTGTTGAACTTGTATTGAGAATGCCCTGCAGGTATATTTCTGATACTGCACTCCTCCCTGAATTCATTCTCTTGCCAGCAAGAGCAGGATGAGAGTAGCACCAAACCCCACTTTGCAAGAGGGTTCCCCTCAGCATAAAAATCCCTTCCTCAGCATCACCTCAACAATTGATTTTGGCCTTCCTTTTCCCAGTGTGTCAGCCCCAGACGGAAGCTGAGCTGCTCTTGGGACAGGCAGGTTAAGTGTGAAGAGAGCTGGGGAGAGGATGGAATGTCACTCCTAAATGTTGGAGTGCTCAGCAATGATGTGACGTAATTGCTACAGAAGATTAAAGGAAAATTTCCCTGATGACCCTTGGCTTTCCCTGTGCTGGGACAGAAAGCAGGGTTTGCCTCACCCATTGAATAATGATAATTAGAGAATAAACTCCAGGCTTCTGCAATTAAATTATTGCTGGTAGCCATGTTTTTGAGGTTAAGACTTATCTGGGATATCTATGCTGTGCTGAAGTGCAGCTATGCCCCCAGCAAGTGATCGTGACAGATTTGATAGAGATGGCAGAGGTTACTGCAGTGGCATCTGCAGGATAAATGCCTTCAGGTGAGTGAATATTTTCACAGGAATTGATCTGTAGTTGATTTGCACTTGCATAGTCTATTCTTATCTAACACATATAAACTGCTCTAGCCAGATGACTTATTGCTGACAACACAACACAAACTGAGTACACTCCTCCTTTCACACCATTGCCAATACATCTCTTCTGTTATTAATAAGCTATTTATACACATTCAGACAGCAGACTAGACCTCATATTTGAGATCAGTACCTGACGCTCATATTTCTTCCCTCTTGCCCTCTGTTTCTTTCCACCATCCATCACACTGACTCATACTTCCTATCCTCTCCTCTGAAATAGACACTACCTTCTTTTTTCACCAACAGTAAAACAGATCAAGGTGGTTCCATGTGTTGGTAAAGACAAATGTCGAGGCTAAAATCTTTCCTTGTGTGGCTTCCATTAAACTTCATTGGGTAGCATTTGCACACCTTTCAACTATGATGCACAAAGGCTAATGTTCCAAAGGTTTTTGGAGTTTCATAACATCATGCCTTTTTAGGAAACCAGCGCTTCTGCACTTCTCTTAATTGAAATCAAATGTCGTTTAACCTTCCCATGTTTTGTGACTTTGTTGTCCAGTCTTTTCAAATAGCCCCTTCTCTAATGGTACAGGTGGTATATTATGTCACAGACAGGATTGACAAAATGAGCCTTGAAATTATGCAGTGTTTCAAAGTAAATGTGATAAAGATAGTAGACTATATTAAAGACATTTTAGCTGTGGACATGTAGCAAAGATAAGGAAGAAAGACATGAAGATGCATTTGATCCTGAGGCAATTCTCACTGGGAGAGTGTTTTGCTTTACCCAGTTTCTCTCTTGGGGTGAGGTAACGGGAAGTCTTCTCACTTGTCATGGTTATGTGATAGGAAGAGAAGAATACTTATTACCGTGTATCTGTGTATAATGTTTTGTTCTTGGTAATGAACTAAAATATTTGGTTCTGAAGGAAGAAGGTTTTCTTTTGGCTTACAAAGGAGACTGTTGCAAGAACTAAACTAGGCAGTACAGGAGTAGGGAGGCTGCTGACTTCTGATAGTGCTTCGACACTGCCAGTCGAAAGGGACAGGCCAGGGAGGCTGCTCTCTGAGCTGGCTGAGCCATGGCAGCCTCGTCAGCAGACAAACTTCAGAGTTTCCTTCAGAGGAAAACTGACTCTGACTTTTTGAACTTTCAGACTACTGGGCCGAGCAGAGTGAAAACAATTGTTTAGAGACATCGTGCATGGATCTAAGGGACAGATGGCTCTGAACTATGCCAGAGAATTTTGATAAGACATTCAGCCTGCATACCAGGACTTTTTTCTGTTTGTCTCTTTTTAATCATTGTTCTTGCTCTACCATTCGTTCTCAGTCTCACTCGCTTTTCACCGTTTCTCAGGAATCGTGAACATACAAGAAATACTGCGAGAAACCTGAGGCCATTTAATAAGCAGCGATGAGCTGAGTTCAACTCCCATTCACAGAGCAACGGCCTCCTTGAACGTGAAGATCCAAACTGAAGGTAATTTGGTTGCCTCTTGGATGTTATGGTTTCCCAGAGGCTTTCACTGGTGTTCGTTCAGTGGCAGCTCTCCTCTTAAAATATATTCTGTACAAAAAGCATCCTAAAAGCGACTTAATGGCAAAATTAAAGATCTACATAGATTACTCTCCCAATGCAAGGGAATGGATTAACTTCTCTTTCAACTCCTGCTCCTTAATGTTGATTTAATATATTGTCTTGACTTCTAATAAGGTTATTGGAAGATAAAAGCATATAAGGAGCTGTGCCACAGATGCAACAGTCAGAACTTCATATGCAAAATAAAAAGAGACATTATAATAAAAAGAAAATTGAATGTTGCTTCTATAAAATCTGGCTTTGTTTTGATGCATAAAACAGCAAACACTGTTCCATACTGAGGTTTTCAAGAATGTCTTAAGTATACAATGCTTCTGATGCCACCCCAGTTGCCTATATATAGATCTGTCTTGTGTAAAGAATTTAAAAAGCATTAGAATGGAGAAATCAAAGAGACAATAAATTTTAAACCAATCTTATTGTCTGCAGCCTAAAGTGTTATTAAGATCAAAGTGGAGCAAACATCTGGCATTTGCCTTTCTGCAAAAATTAGATCAAATTACCTACCATAGGATTTAGATCCATTCAGTAATTTCTTTCCATTGTACACATAGTTTTCTTTCTCCTTTTTGCTAGATCTAACTTAACACCCAAAATCTAGCCTCTTCATTCATTTGGAGTTGAAACAAATCAACAACAAAAAATGGAAATATATGTTCCTCCCAAACATCTGTTTCCTAAAGAACGTTCAAGGTTCTGCAGATCCTAAGGAGAGAGGTGCAGTTAACCTTCATCTTTGCCATTGAGCATAACTCTCTAGAAATAAACTTTACTGAGTGCACACAACCCTGTCCCCCTCCTTGAAAACTACATTCTTCATGTCCACTGTTGTAATTATTGTCATTGTTGACTTTATTCTATATTAATCACACATAAAGTATATTAAGCTTGGCACACTGGCCCAGACTTTTATGTTAACTTATCAAATGTACATTTTTCAGCCTTTTAAATGTAGCTAATGCATTTCTAGGCTTTAGATTTCTTTGTTTAGAGAGAGAAATACATGTATGTTATAACTATATAGAACTTTTTTTTCAATTTTTTGAAAAGAAGAATACGCTATAATTGAGAATATGTATCTCTCTATATATAATAATGACTGTGGCTTTATAACTCAACAAATTAATTAAAAAACACAGAAAATCAGTAAACTTTAACTTAAATGAAAAACATTATTACAGTCTTCAAATTCATTATTAAATAAATCAAACAAACTTAACAGTGCTCTGTAGTGATGCCATGCAATAACTATAAAATTATGATTAAGGAATTCTAGCGTTGGTGTCCCAGATGAGCTGTAACTGACACATTAATTCTTTCCAATTACTTTCTTGCTGGAATCCATACTGATATTACTAGACACAAGGATAAGATACAGCTCTCAATTATTCTAGAGCAAGAGATGGAGTTATTATTTTAACCTTTGTTCTTTTGATCTCTTGTAATATGAACTGGAATATGGCTGTTTCCATAAGGCATTCTTTAAAAATGAAATGCAAACATGGCAATTTCAAATTTTATTTGCAGAACTTTTATTGGAAGTCAGTGTAACTTCTCCATTTGATTCATCCTCAAGCTATGTGACTTACATCTGTATCACAGCAAGGAGGAGTTATTGCTTATCAAAACTTGAAAGTTCATTTTTTTAATGTGATCTCCAACCTTCTTTTGTCAGTATATAACTTGATCCTCATATCATGCTCCTAGGTCATTTATAAAAGGCAAATAATTAATTTTATTTTCAATATATTTAGAAATTGATAGGAGAGGGAGCAAGTGGCAGTTAAAATTTCTGTGCTCCTCCCCGCAGACCTACAAAAGCCAGGAGAGGAATTCAGGTGGCCAGAAGCTACACATTGTCAAAGGGCACCTTAAAGTCATCAGCTACATTCCAGGCAGGCAGTGCAGACAGGCCTCAGATGTTTTTATGAAGTTGCATTACAAGGTAGCATCAAAAATCTACGCTAGTGTGATATGTTACGATACCTGGGTGTTGCTGTGTATTTCTGGTTTCACTCACTGAAATTTTAAATGATGCAGCTCTCCCCTTCTGAAGCCTTTGGTTAGTGCAGGTAAGTAATCCAGGTAAGCAGAATGACTCAGAAATCATTTTGGATGCTCTTTTGTCAATAGTCTGCTGTATATTCGTAATTAATGAACCTATTTCTAAGGCAGATTTGTGTTATTTGGAGCAAATAAGCTGGATGTTTTTTAAAAAGTGAAGGAACAGTGTGTAAATAAAGCACTGGGTTAACCAAACCAGGATTGTCGTCTGTCTTCTACCAGGTACTCGATGCTTCTCCTTTCGGAAACCTCTCAGAGTTGACAGCTTTAGGGTCACTCTGGTACACTGGACAGCACAAAGGAACATCAGTTCCTGGTTCTCCAGTGCTGCTTTTTCCCTGCCACCCCCCACTCTGAAGCAGGCAAATTACAAGGTTAAATTACTGCATCATTTTTGCAAAGGCAATGTCCCTCTTCCCAGCCAGGCACCGCTGCTGACAGGCAGCTGGAGCGGAGCCACGATGCTGTCTCTTCCACTGACCCATCCAGGATGCACCATACCTACTGTGCGCATGTGTTGCTCAGATGTCTCACACATGCTCAGCAAAGCTGACATGGTCTTCATGCCTCAGTCCTCTAACGTGTGTGCAAATCGACTGTGCAGCACATGGGTGACAGAGCACACACAGAAATGTCAAACAGAAATCTGGCCTGCCTCACTGGGGAGAGAGAAAAAAAAAACCATATTTCTGTCTGTGTCCCTGAAAGCTGATTAAGGTGTGTGAATTCACTCTCTCATATCTACTTTTGGACAGTAATAAAGCACGTGGGACTTCACAGTGGACGTATCTTCAATTCAAAGCTGGTATGTAGGTCAAACGTAAATGATAATGAATATCTGAGCTTCTTAGCATATAAATAGTAAGACCAAGATACTGCAGAGTCCTAAAAAGGTAACTCCAGGAGGTTTTTCTCTCTATTTTAAATATTCAAATAAAGATATATATATGCATATATAAGATATATATATATATGCACACATCTTTTCAAGGAAACTTATTCTGTTCAATTGTGCCTGTAACTCAGACCAGAGAAAGTCAGCTGCATTCTAAAAATGATGATTTTAATGTTATTAGCCTTTTAGTAAGTTTTAGAAGCACAAAAAAAGCTAGAAGAGATGGAAGACTAAACCCAAAAGCCTTTAAAAACCCCCAGCCAGCCAGTACTACTAGACTGTTCAGCTCCATTATTGCATGAAGAACAGACCAGATCTTACCAGCCACCCAGCTTTTCAGAGCTGGAAACGGGACATCTGAACCTTCTTTCTGTCTATCTGCGTGTGCCACAGGAAAACACTACACGTTGTTCCTTCATAAGATTGTGCATCTGACTGTGTCATTGTCAGTCCTTCGTGATAAAAGGTGTATGTCTGAAAGAGGCCTGCACAAACTCAGAGGCCGTTCTGCCTGGTTCAGCAAGATGGAGGTCCCAGAGACATCTTCATCATGAGGGCAGGCCATGCCACCACTGCTGCAGACAGCAGGATCACACAGGGGTGTGCAACAACTGACCAAATCCCTCACACATCTGACAGGGTGGTAGGTTGGAAAGGTAACATTTATACCGCTACTGCCCACCTTCCATGAGCGGGATGGGAAGTTTGAAGAAATGTGTCCTCTGTGGTTGCAGTCCTTCGACACTGGCCTTGCTCAAGTGCTGCCAGCGGGGACAGAGAAGGCAAAAGGAAATGTCAGATCTTCCTGTTCTCTTTTATAATTATTTTTCATCTCCTCTGTCTCTATTTACAGCCTGTAAAGTGCTGTATATATATAATGCCTGTATATTACTCTTTTTTTCTGAAAGTGGGAGTAAACTGCTAGCTAGATGTAAAACTGAGACAAGGTGTAAGGCAGGCATGCCCACTCAACTTTAACTCTACAACAGTTTAAGGATTATTTACATTTTGAAGTGTCATTATATGGTTTACAAAGGGAAAAGTGCGAGTAAAGATTGAGATTTTCCTTCTATAAATTGCAGAAGGGTGAGGGGGAAGTGACAGATCTCATTTAAAAACCTTATTGAAGTAGCCATGTTGAATGATGGTGCCATTGCTTGTCTCTGTGTCTCATTGTCATAATGTAAGCCCTTTTATAATTAGAAGAAACCACGGAAGTCAGAGTAAAGTACAACAGATCCAGAAAGAGCTGGAAACTTAAGGAAGAAATAAAAAATGAAAACCAACAATAGACATGGGGTGGAGAAGATATTTTATTTATTTGTTACTAGTAGTTAAAATGACGTACAAAATGCTGGGAAGAAAAAACTCCAATTCTATTCAGTAACAAAATAATTAAAACTTCATTTTAAACCAAGTTTTGCTTTGTGAGACCGAGCATGAAAATACTGCAGCCTTAGGTTATATAGTCCATTGTTTTTAGAATAAAGCAGACATTTAAATACATATTGTGGTTGATATTAAATATCTCGTATAATTGTAAGTTAGCAGAACTTTCTTACTCTCAGGCAATAACTAGCAATTCATAAAAGTTCTTTGTATAAAATTTACATATTGGGGGCAGGGGGAAGCCACCTCAAGGGGAGTTCCGTCGTGATCTAAGCACAGGCTGTTTTGGAACATAAAGATTTGTAAAACTTTTATCAATTTTCCTTCAGAATGCTAGCCTAATCTTAAATAAAGGAGTCAGTAATGTCTGAAGCTTTGCTTAATGGCTAAGGGTTTATGGACATAACAGTCACTGTAAAGGACAATGGGAGTTTTGCTGTCAACTTCACATGAAGAAAAAAATAATTCTTAAGGTGTTCCCATTTCTTGAACGGAAACCTTAGCTTGTACAAAACTTTAAGCAACAACTGAGATTGGCCCTTTCCCCTGCAAACTAACTCAAATTATTTTTAAAGGAAAACAACCCCTGCCTAATATCAGTGAAAGAGGATTTGTATTAATAATAACATTAAATATCCATATCTTTCTGTTTAACTATTCACATTCCACACAGTGGAAATCTACCTCCTGTAATTCCAGATTTTAAAATTGGATTTTAAAATCCATTAAGAAATGTGTCAAACCTGCTGAGTGAGAGTACACCAGATGAAATGCATTTTGATAATATCAATCAATGAGTTGCAGTCTCTTAATCTAACAAATGCAGATCTCACAGCAGTGGATTTTACAGTAAAAATATATTAAATTCAGAGATGCAGGTTTTCGCCAATAATTTCATGATGTATTGTGTAACAACTGGGGCATCTAATATAACGATGACACGGTGAGTGCATCTGTGACATGCCACTCACTGTGTATTTTTTCCCTTTGTACATGTCAGTAAGAGCAGAATTGTCTTTCTCAGCATTCAGTAGACAGAAATGCTGTCAAGATAATCACCTTGTGGCTGAGAGGCATCTGGTGTGAGAAAGAGCAGTTACACTGATAGTGGGTACTGGAGAGTATTGCTGCTGAATGCGGAAACTTAGTCCTGGACTATCCAAGACCCATCACAGAAGTAACTTCGACCTAACTTCCCTTTCACTCCCATCAGTGATGTCCAAGTGGCTTTCAGGCCCGGTACTGACTCTGATGTAGGAAAGTGCCCTTCCTTTGGTACTCCACTGTCAAGGTGCCCCAGTCACAGGCAGAGGCAGGAAGGTCTGCAGCACCCTCTGAGCTCTGCAGCACCCAGTTGGAAAGGGCCCCTGCACAGCCAGCACCCCGGACAGCATAAGTAGTCTGCACACCATGTGGTATGGGATGCAGCCAGCGAGACAAACCCCAGGCATCCCATCGGACTCTCAGGAAAGCAAGTGCAACATGCACAGAAGGCCTGCCCCTCAGGTCCAATGGCCCAGCGTCCACCTCACTAAACCAACTTCTTCTGCAGGATTTCCTGTGCTCTTTCCAAAACCTACAGCCCTGATCAAGTTTAAGCTCCTAATCCTGAAGGAAAGAAAAGGCAGGATAACCTCACAGGTAAGACTCTTCAAGCTCTTGGAAGTAGTCTGTCCCCTTTTATGTTTTTCCCCCCAAATGAGAGGGGCAGTTAGCCCTTAATTTTCAGGAAATTCTCTTTACTTAGTCCAAATCCAGTTTAAATGCAAGTCTGTGGTAAAAGATATAAAAAGAGAATTATTGCTGGCAAAGTTCTGCATCTCTTTTTCAACAAACTGCATGCCTGTGGCAAAGCTAAAATAACAATAACAATGCAATGTTTACTAGTCATGAATGTCATGTCTTTTGTCTCTTGTGTGGTTATTGCATTTGCAGTCACATGATGCTTGTTTTAATTTTTGCTTTGCTCTTTATGTACTAAATTACTGCCATTCTGTACTTGATGTCGGTTAGCAAGATTCTTGTGCCGTGGTTATGTATGTTTTTTATGTATGTGTGTGAAAAAGAGAAGGAGAGAGTTCGGATACGCACCATGAAGTATGCGTACTCATTGTATGTACGTATAGATACCAATGGCTAAAAGATACTGCATATACATTTATATATGTAGATATGAAGAATAACTGATATCAGAAATACAAGACATTGAATGGATCTAGTGGCATGAGAATGAGTTTTTATTTGAGTTAGAGAGCCATTAGAATTCAGAAGTATATTTATAGCCTTGTATATAGTTTCTCTTTAATTTATGTAATATATGACTAGGTATATAAATTAAAACAAAACATAAACAGGAGACAATATCTCTTCCTTTGTGTCTTCCTATTTATGTGTCTTTTCTTTTTCTTCTCCCTTTTACACTCCCCTTGTCTACTTACTTTGGCCTTCTGCTTTCTAACTTGCTGTAGCTCTGTTTTCCATCCACCTATAGTGACTTTTCAGCACTCCCACATCCCCCCATTGTTCTCCAGACATGGCTTTTGGATTACAGTTATTTTTTTGAAGCAGCATGCTACAAACTCTTGATACAGCTGCTACTTTCAGTGATGGTTCTGTTACGCTTTTTGCCTACTTCATATTTAAAAACAGATTCATGCTTTCAAATATACTGTCCACTCACTTTGATGTTTCTCCTAAAACGGTAAAAGCAAACAGTACAGTAGGTGAACATTAATAAAAGCCACAGTTCCACTTTCCCAGCAAGCAGCAAAAATGTGAATATACACTAGGAAACCTAATTCATTACTGTGGGTAAATAGATTTTTTTTTTAATATTTCATACCCCTGTTAAATTTTTTAATCATAGTAAACATTCATATATTCGCTTGTACACATCCATTTTCTCTCCTACACACAAACATACGTGTGCATGCCCTTCCCTTACATTTAGTTTTTTGCTTTTTTGTTGTTTTTTTTGCTTGGCTTAGGTAATTCACAATTTTGTCCAGCCTCGAAGATATGCTAGTTCATGCCACTCCTCTCACGCTGGCAATGATTGCGTACAGTCAGAGTGCAATCAGTACAACGTTTTTCCCAGTTTAGTCCAAGTCAATA
>NW_010171897.1:0-5676 GCF_000695765.1 Mesitornis unicolor | reverse complement strand
GGCATTCCTTAACTCGGGTGATTCTCTTTTTCTTTCTCGGGGGCTGAAGCTCAGGGCAATTGAGCGTAACAGTCATAGTGGTGAATTTCTTGGGCTTGCAGAAGGAACAAGACTGGAAGGAGCCTTCCTCTTTACGGACATGCCTGGGGATGTAGAAGGAATTGCACTGGCCGTAGCAGAACCTATTGATGACAGTACGACTGTTGCAGCCTTCTTCATGGATAGTTTGTTTGAGGGGTTGAGTTTTACACCAATCCCGCTTTAGGTATTTGCGCTCGGTGATGTGCAATGCCTCCTGACTAGACTCCAGCACCTCTTCAGCAGGCATTGAGGTGCCTTTTCCTCGTTCTCGATGCCTAGAGCCTGACTGCTGCTGTGTCTGGATTTGCTCTGAATCATTGGCTTGATCCTTGTCAGGAGGAGGGATAGCACCTTGAGATCCACGATTCCTCTTTCTCCCTTCTGCTGCTGGTAGCAGAAATCCCATCAGAAGAAACACAGCGCCGATGGCATACAGTGTGCGGACCATCCTATATGGAGGAAGTTGAGGGAATAAAGCACAGCTGTGGATTTCAGGTATCAACAGAAGTCAGGTATGCAGTAAATTTTCAGTTCCATAAAAGATGCAACTTATAAAAGATAAACATCTAACCTTTACCAGCCAGAAAGCTGTTTCCAAATTACCGAGTGGTAATAGCTTTTATATACAGTGACTGAAAGTCAGAGGCTAAAGTGAGTCCAAGCAGAATTTCATTTTGTGCAGCACGCATTGTTTTCCAGCTCTTTTCTCCATGTATATAACCCTAGCTAAGAGTTCTCCTTCCCTTCGTACAGCTCACTGACATCAGGAAGGTTGGTCCTAGCTTACACTGGTGGAAGAACAGATAACATGCTACACAAAGATGTATATGACATAGCTACCTACAATACCAGAGGACTCAACTCTTTGACTCAGGGGATCTATTCTAGCTATGTATTCCTTAGTCAGACTCAGAAGCTTTGTACAGCTTCTTGCATAGTAAATATCCAGAATATAATGCATTTACTATATCCACCTGTTGTCTGAATTACAGCATCCCAAGCTTTGTCACACTGCACCTCTGAATTGGTCCAATGTGTCTGAACGTAATGAAGTTTCAGATGAAAGATGTGCAACAGGATAGGCAACTAACATAAAAGAAGATTAAAGTGTGGGTTAAAAGAGATGCATCTGTAATTTCAAATTACACATTCTCACACATAACTCTGAATCTTTGACAGAAGTTACTCAGATGCAGACACAGTATTAAGAATTTTTCAGACCTCTGGATTTTATTCATTATATACAGCATGATAGTGAAAGGACATACGAGGACAGCAGAGTTTCATATATGACATTAAGTATCATGAGGTATCAGTATCAGAAAAGAATGCTGTTTGTGAACACTCACACACAAAAAAACACTTCAAGAAGTGCAGTACTACCAGGTTCTTCAAAATGGCACCCCTGCTCAAAACCTAGTTACTAGCATAGGAACAGACTTTCTTGCCTCCCTTATTCCACTAATTCTGCTTCCCAAAGCTCTGAGCTCTTTCTGCTGCTCAGTCAGCTCAAGACACCAACCAGCCTGGAAGAAATTCATCAGCCGTCTCATTTTCCCCCCTTCTAGAAGTAGCATGGTCTCCATGAAAGCAAGGGATGGGGCAGCAAGAGAGACGGATCGGGGAATGAGGCTCTCAGGGTACCCTCCCATGGGAACTTGGAAGAAGTCACCAGGAATGAGAGACTGCTTGCAAAAAAACCCTCATAAAACAGGAGAGCTGCGAAGAGGCACATCCATTAAAAAAGGGAAGAAACGTGGGGAAAAAAAAAATCAAAATCAAAACAACTGAGGAAGTTGGTGACTTACACCTGTTTGGAGTGCTGGTGTTGTGTCCCTTATTTGACCCACTTTATCAGTAAGGGACAAATTAGTGTTTGAACTGAAGAGCTTGTGTTACTACCCAGGAACACATGTGAAAAAAGGGCACCATCTCTGCTCTGCCAGAGACCACACAACTCGGCAGGAAAGCAGCCAAATGCCAAGGCTGTAAGGGCCACCTAGGGACTCAGCAGAGGCTCAGGATTAGTACCATTCGCTGTAAAAGATAACTGTTAACTTCTCAGCTACTAGGTCTTGCCAGTCACATGGAGAAAATAAATGTTAGAATATGCTGTTCAAAAAGTATTTCTCACCAAATGGACTAGGAAAAGAATTACTGGAGTGGAAAAATATCATAGGGCTTCCATTGTATTCAGGGATTTGCTTGTGGGTCTAGTATTTTAAGTGTTTGCCTACAAATTACTGGAGCACCTGGAGTTTAAAATACATTTCATTCATTTATGTTTATGTACCAATACGGCCTATGTTTGGCAGAAGCTTCAGGCTTCAAGTGAAGGATGTAAGAATGACACCATGGCCTCTCCAGCACACAACTTGGAAGGGCTGCTTTTAATATCTAAATGAAATGTGGTGCAGAAGATGCAATTTTAATAACCTTAAGGCACTGACATAGAACAAAAAAAAAGGTTAAGAATTCTAATTGAAGACTAATGCAACAAATTTTCAAGTGTCAGCTTGGACTTCACATTTGCTGGTTTCTCCCCATTTCTATTACAACCTGAGTGTTATTTAAACACTTTAAACTTGTCTTTAAAATAATTTTCAAAAAAAAGAGTTATAAACCACAGCTTATTTCCTCAGAAGACTGGAATGACTCCTTCAAAAGCTATTTCTACTTTTCCGGCAACTGTATATATCGACGGTATTTTAATATGCATTTTATTTACTCAACATGGTGCCAGAGCCTTAAAAGGAAAAAAAAAAAAAGTCATTGCATGCAATTGAAAATAAATTGCTAGTTTATAAGCAGGGCCAGGAAACTTCAGGTGTTTGTTTAGTGTCCCATAACTGAGTTGAAGTTCCACCAACATGCATATTCTCAGACTCCTTTTATTTCTAGAACTGATGACCTCCACATATTGCTTCATTTTATTTCTTTTTTCTTTCATAAATGTGCACTTGATGACACATAAGGTCGGGTCACATGAAAATGAGGTGTACTTTGGGATGGGAATTTGGGGAAAATTCGATCATAATGTTTACGATAGTAAGACCTGTATCCCAGATTCATGTATCTTTATTAAGCATGTGCTTAACCCTAAGGAAATGCAATAACGTGTTTTGATATAATCGTAAACTGGGAGAGGACAGATAATTTTTCACTAAGGTGAAAAAGGCAGAAGCTATATTACATGCTCATAAAAGAAACTCTCAAATTAAAATTAGCAACTCATCAAACCCATTTGTTATGGCCACTTCCAAAACACACATCTAAAAGTAAAAGTAATCCAATCGTTTAGGGATAAATACAGTTTAAACATAGACCTACAGGAGAGGCTGTGTGAACTTCATCAAGCCCACAGCAGCTAATGTAAGATCTTCTTCTAATAGTAACGTATTAAACATTTTTTTTTTTTAAATATTTTTTTAAAATGCAAAATACAAATGAAGTGGCATGCCTCAGTAAAGCAAGCAGCCGCCAAACTGCAGTGTGAGCATCCTGCACAACCTCTGGTCCCGAGGCACTGCACTTGCTTATGAACGGAGAGGACACCTCTGATTGCTTACATTAGGAGCCAGAGTGGTTCATCCATCTATGATGTAGCGTTTGTGAATGTTTCCTTAACAGGTTGGGGCTTTTATTACCGCAGAAAAATAAAACACGGAAGAGTACAAGTAGCTAAATCACGGTTACCTTACTCAAAGTTTTACCAAAAAAGAAATCTCCTGAAGTAAATGGTATTTTTCTTGTCACAGCCATAACTCTGAAGAAGTAGTAACTCTGGAGCTTGAGTAGGAACTGTGAAGAATCAGGCTGTAAAATCTTATATTCCGAATTTTCAGTACTTGATCCTGCTGTTACACTGACATAATCAGAAGTCCTTTTGAGAATCCTTTGAACAGACAGGCAACTATAACCAAAATGGTCATTTCCCACTTATTTTGGTCAGATCCAGAGTGATCTGACAGAATTAATATTTGGTATTTTTATAAGTAACAAAATACTTCCCAAATCTATTCTTTCCATATTTTGCTGCTCAGCTGAGTTCTACTTTTCATCATCTGTAAGTTCTTAGTCCTAAAGCCAAGAGAAGTTTTATTGCTGACTTCAAACAGGAGCAGAATTGGGCCCTAACATTCATATCACCTCATATGTGGTTTATCTAGAGCCTAGGATCTCATCATCTAAAACAGATTAGGAATTTTGTGGATTAATACTAGCAACCATTCAGAGAGAAGTGTAAATGCTTTCAGGTTTATTATTTCATACAATTATGCTGCAATTTTTTTCATTTATATGTTTTCTGCTATAAATTAAGGATCTCCACATGTCAGTTCATAAACAGCACTTCCCTGTGAGTTCCCAAGCAGAGTCAGAAAGTTATTACTGAAATTTCTAGCACAAAGCAACTTGTTTAAAAAAACTGGATGGGATCCTGGTTCTGTTGAAATATACAGCAAAATTCTCACAGACCTCAGCAGGCCCATAATTTCATCTGTGAACCATATTTACTAGGAAAATATTATGATGAGCCATAGACTCACGTGCTTCACAGAAAACATGAAAAAATAATCTGATGAAGAACTAAAAAAAATAAATTTATTTGGTGGGCTTCAAATACCAGCCAAAGAGGCAAAACACAACCCTTTAACTACTGAGAAAATTGAAGTTGTTTCTGTCCCAAAGGATCAGAATAGTTTTATGCCTGGCTTATTACATAGGAATTGCAGAAATAGTCTTATGTAATGTTTTCATAGTTCATAGATCAGTATTTTTTAAATATACAAAATGGCATGGCAATGGCAGTTCCCAGAGAACCATAATTATTTTTTACACTGACAATACAGCAAAACTAACATCTCTATTTGGTAGAATTGAGATACATTTCAGGTAATTTCATCTTGTAAATCATGGAGATGGCTTTTTTTATTCAGACAAGCAATGCGTGCAGGTAGCAATACAAGAAAGAAAACAAAAAAAAAGAAGAAAAAAAACAACTTTGAGAATTGCCCCTTCAATAAAGCATTGCTCTGTAAGACATCCTACAAGGCTACAGGGAAGTTGAACATCATGGTGAGCACGACTGGTACCAACCCCAGATTAGATTTGCCTTGAAGACACCCACGCAGCCTGACAGCTCTGCTCCCCCAGAGCGAAATCCTTTCATACAATTTCCTCACGGAGCCCTAAAACCACGAGAACAGTTTTGTTCCTACGCACAGGCATGCGTTCGGAAAAGACGAAAGTCTTCAGGAGGAGCTACGCATTTCTAGGTGACATCGCCGAGAGAGAAATAAGTGCTTTAGCACAGATGGGGCTGAATCCTAAAAAGGAACAGAAAGCTACGAGCACTGCCGCTCTGTAGCACGCATACAGTCTCCACCGCACGCCAGCACTGGAGCTCAGCCCCTGTGAGCGAAACGGGGTTCCCTCCCGATCCTTCCGCCGACAGGAGCCATGAGCGGGACACCAGCAGCCAGGCCGTAGCTGACGGCCGGGCAGGGACGCTACGGGTCAAAAGAGCTGACTGGGGTGGCGCGGCGGGATGCGGAGGCGACGCGGCGGGATGCGGGAGCCGCGCACCTTCCCAGC
>NW_010171896.1:7310-9119 GCF_000695765.1 Mesitornis unicolor | reverse complement strand
ATATAAGTTATTATTATAAAAGTCATTAAAAGTTAAAAGTCATTATTATACATAGTGAAAGTTAAATAAGGAAGAGCAGAAGAGGGAAACTTCCCTCGTACACAGTGAATTATTAGTAGCATTATCTAAAAGTATTGGCATTATTTACATCACTACAGGAAAAGGAAGCTTCTGTCCTAAAGAGCAAAACTTATTCCTACTTTAAGTAAAAAATTCCTGTAGATAATTTTTCCATGTTACAAATTCAGAAGGGTTTCACAGAATCACAGAACGTTAGGGATTGGAAGGGACCTCAAAAGATCATCTAGTCCAATCCCACTGCCAGAGCAGGAACACCTAGATGAGGTTGCACAGGAATGTGTCCAGGTGGGTTTTGAATGTCTCCAGAGAAGGAGACTCCACAACCTCTCTGGGCAGCCTGTTCCAGTGCTCTGTCACCCTCACTGAGAAGAAGTTTCTTCTCAAAATTAAGTGGAACCTCCTGTGTTCCAGCTTGTGCCCATTACCTGAATTCAGGGTTTCTGAAAGTTATATTGGCAAGAGCTGCAGATATTAGAGTATAAAAACTATTACTGTTGATGTGAACTTAGAAACATTTAAACTGTTTCTCTTAATTCTCCTCTCTTTCTGTCATCTCTCCCCAGGCTCTGTGCTGTACATTTCTGGTTTTCAATTTATTGCATCATAACAGTGAACTTACTATTTCTGGGGAACAAAGTGATAAAACTTTGTTATAGTTTTTCAGCTAATGCTGATATGTGATGCTCAAGATCTTCAGCAGTCTTGAGATAAACAAGTGTGGAGGCTGGGGGAGTGGAAGCCCAAGGGAGTTGACACCAAGGTGTCATAAACTAGAACACAAGGAGATCCAACTTAAGGAAAAAAACTTCTTTACTGTGCGGGTAACAGAGCACTGGGACAGGCTGCCCAGAGAGGTTTTGGAGTCTCCTTCTCTGGAGACATTCAAAACCCACCTGGACGTATCTATATGTGATAATCTTCAGGTGATCCTGCTTTAGCAGGGGGGTTGGAATAGATGATCTTTTGAGGCCCCTTCCAACCCCTATCATTCTGTGATTCTGAGAAGCTTATGCATGCATGTGTTGTGAACAAATACACAAAGGAAAGTATGAGGTGATAAAACATAGAGGAAAGTCTGAGACCAGAAGTAAATGAGACCAAAAGGATCACTGGGAAGCTTAAAGGATTAAAATTGATGAGAAATTCATGGGTCTCTAGGGAGGAAGATGAAGCAGGGGAGGAAATGAGAAGTTCTCACTTTAGTTTCCTCTTGGAAAAGGCCAGGTCTTTAGTCAGAGAAAAGAGAATAGGAGATTTTTTTAAAGGAGTGATAGAGACTGTAAGAGTAGCATTCACTTTGATTAGAGAAGTAGAGATTGGTCAATGACGAAGATAAAAATCCAAGTTATAGAAAGCATTCTGGCTTTGGGATAACCGTGTGTGCAGTGATGGTGGCTGGCAACGTAAGGGTACGGAGAAGAAATTCAGAGTAGAGTGAACGTTGGAGAGATTAAACCTTTTGGAATATACATTTCCTTCCTACTTAATGCCAGTTCAAATCAGCCCCACCACAGCATCTTTTTGGGATTGTTTGTAAAATTCAAAAAAATTTACCTTCTGCAATTCAGAGCAGTATGGTTAACGTTGAGAAAACACTTTTAGGGAGCTTTTCAGCTATTCTGGGTTGGTAACACTTTGAGTCTCGTATTGTCAGATTAAGGCAAAAATTGAGGTTACATACAGGTAACTAGATATCTGGCTGAGAATAATGAAAAGTCTAGCAGGCCA
>NW_010171896.1:0-7279 GCF_000695765.1 Mesitornis unicolor | reverse complement strand
CAGGAATGAAATGAATAAATGAAAATGAATGAGCCATAAATGAAAATATAGGTTTTTTCAGTAGGTTTATTTACTCTCTGAGAGCTCTCTGATAACCTTGGGTTTGGTGGGTATCAACTTCCCATTGTGACACATTTTTCTTTTCTTCTTATTTTGAGCAGCATACAGTAGCTCTGATGTGCCCAGATATTTCTTGTTTGAAAAAGGAAGAATGAGGGAAGAGAAGGTGCCGATAACTGTAAATAATTTTCCTTTTCGTTACAGGGTGAGACGTTCTGAATGATTAAATATATGAATAACTTGTTGGTATCAGTTTTGTTTCTTTTATTTTTTTCTCTAAATTCTAGACTATGTGTCTCAAGGGATTGTAAATACCCTAGAATGTACTGATATTCTTTAAAAGAAGCTGAATACTGATAGCAGCCTTTCCAGGCATCTTCAAATATAGGAACCAGTGACTTGTCCAAATAGATTATGAAAAACTATGTACCATGGATACAGAAGATAGTCATTGATCAAGCAACGGATAGCTGTGAGTGTTCTTATTCTATGTCACTAGTAAATATTCTAAAATATAATCAGATGTACAGTATTGGACATTTGGGGAGCAGGCCTCTAAGTAACAATAATTTAAGAGAACATACTGAAATTGCATATATCAATAGTTTAAATTGAGTAATTTTGTAATTAAACCAAACCAATACAAACCAAACATAAGAAACAAACAAACAATACCCATGACAGAAGAGAATGAAAGAATTCTTGCTGTCCTAGTGAAAATTTAGTGTTTGAACAGATGGGGACTTGATGACTTTTTATAAATTATGTCCCACCTAAAAAAATTTTGCCTTTGACTAAATTAAACCAAGTTTTGCTGTGAGAGCGGTGGATGTCTTTTTGACATATTTAATAATGTAACCAAGGTTCAATTATCTTTCTTTCATTGCACATGATCATTAATGTTACTTTAATATCGATACTCTGTCTACACTGCATAGTTACCTAACACCATGCTGTACAAATCCAGGCAATGATTCATGACATTTTAACAGCTGATGGTGTACACTGGTGTCCTAATCTCTTTAGCTTCTATTTAACTATTATATTTCTCCTTTATATTTAACAAAAAATCCAACTTGAAAAATAAATTGGCATGCTAGTGTTATCAGTTTTAAGATGTCTCCTGGGTAACCAAATTTTTGCATTTTTTTCAGTCGTCACTGAATAGATACGCTATTACTGCCTCCTATCAATTGCGTTTTGTAGATTTTATTTTTTTCCTTCAGAAAAATGCTGTATTTCTTTCTGGAATAAGTTTTCTTTGAAATTATGAAACCAAAACGACAAATGATGTAGGTGCTGCCTCCTTGCTTCATCTTAGTTGTTGTAATAACATTACAGTTTTCGTAATTAATGGCTCAGTCTAGTCAAGTACACTGAGATAAGTACTCAAGATCTTTTGACGTGTTAATGCTCCTTAAGTAAAGTTGTGCATCTGTCAAGGGAATTCTTTCTTTTGATCATTCATTTAATTTAACCTCAGAGCTGAACTAAAATCAGATGTTCATGGGCTAAGAATAATATATGATTGTTGGGAGAACTTTGTTTCAGAAAGCCAATAAACTGAAGACATTGTAGGTATTATGCTGATATACACAATAGAAAATAAAAAAATATATTTATAAGGATCAAATAAATATAAAACCAGGATTTTTTTAAAAAAGAAATAGTTCTCTGAGTTGGTGGCAGACTTGTGAGTTTGTAGGAGCTTAGTTTGTGGTGGATTTATTTCTTTTTGGTTGGCTTTTTAAGCTAAATTATACTGAAGATTTAGTGTGCACTCACTTCATTAGACACTAGTAAATGCTCCTTCAGGAGAGATGATACAAATGTCATAACACTGGGTTTCAGTCAGCATCTCTCGTGGGACAATCAGAGATATACACTTCCATTGCCATTGGCTGCTAGGTGCCTCACTTTCTCCTTTGTTTATTATGCATAGGCTGATATTTTTTTCCTGGAATAAGTGATTCAGTATTAATCACTCTTTGGATAACTTGTGTATCTCTAATTCCTGTATGATTTTGTTTATTTTAAATTGACATGCAGATCATACAGCTTCCCACTCCTTCATCCCAAAATCTGCTGACGTCAATCAAACATCAATCTAGGGACATTTTATTTTATGTGTAGTAATGTAACATTTTTTTACATGAAATCTCATGGATAATGTGTTTGTATGTATATGTATATAACTATTTTATTTTATGCATGATTTTTTTAATGTATCATGAAATAGAACCTTTGTAAGAGCTCATGCTTATGGTTTCTTCTGTAAAGTGCCAAAATGATACATAGAACAAAATGTGATGTGTGCCTATGTATCTAAATGACTTGAAAACAATAGAGAAATACTTTGAAAAAGATGGTAAATTTCTCTGGAAGGTTTGAGAAATTGTATATGCAACTAGCTGTGCTTTCTTTGGTTAAAAAAGTATAGTTTATTTGGAAACTTTATTTTACCTTCCACCTCGTCAGTTACCTAAAAGGCTTACTTGTATATCTCTATATTTTTGAAAAAGATACGTCTTTTACATTTTTGAAAATCTGTATTTTCATCTCATTTCGTTGAGCTCATGTAGTACCCATATATCGAGCTTCCTAACACATCCAAATTGTTTTAGATATTTTTCAGTGCTTGATTTTGATATGTTAGGATTATCAGCAATCTCTCATAATCTTCAATGCCAATTGGATTTGATGAATGCCTTTAATTTGTCATTATCAACTTCTATTGCCCTTCCTGAGCATGGTGCATCTTTAACTTCAAAATCTCCAGACCACTAATTTGCAAGCCAATTCTGACACTGCCGTAATTTTAAGGCATCTTCATCATACACATCATGTAACTTTTTAGGAGCTTCTACTTATTTTTTTCTTTTTTGGAAGTAATACACCAAAATATGATTAAAATGTTCCTTTTGATTTTCCAGTTTTAAGCAGATGCCAAATAAATACCAAAATTGTGCACTTTCTTTTTCTAAAACAAGCTTGAACTGTAAGCTAAGAAGTTATATAATGAATTTGTGGTTTAAAATTAAGTTAGTTACATTTCAAGATATGTATGTTCATCTATTGGAAAAAAAAAACAAACCCGCCATTACTTTTTGGCCAACTCAGTAGTTACTGTTGCGTACATAATCATCCTAACCCAATATTTTGATGATTTTGTAACTCTTTCAGTTAACTGTTAAGAGAATTATAAGAACAAAACCTAGTAAGAGTTAAATAAAATTTCATGGTCACATATACTTGCTTCCTCTTCCATTCTTGAGAGAGAAAAACACTATACATCCTCTTAACTGGAAAATAAGTGATATAGTTTCTGTATCAGTTTTCTGTAGAATGCACTGGTGTAACAAATAGCCATATTAACAGACTTTTTTTGCTCTACTCTGAAATTGAAGAAGAGGCTTTGGAGCATATGTAAGCTAGCCCTAACCTATTGTATGTGCCTGTGGGTATCCCGTATCACTGTCTGGTAATTTGGAGATTCGGGAATAGTAATTAGAGAATTATTGTTACAGAAAATGACACAACTATAATAGTTTAAACCAAATAATTTTATAAGTTATTTTCCTTGTAGAAGTTCTCTCAATTCTGGTTCACATGAAAAAGTAACAGCAATTAAAATTAGAAATACTGTGCCATTTTCATGGAAGGTTCATTCACTCAAACAAGAAATAAGTGTGTGTTCCCTGGTTACTTACTGATATTTCTTATTCATTGATGGAGAGAGAAGGAATGATTTCTGAACACTTGCTTAGACTTGAAATTCTCTGTTTTTTTTTTTTTAATTCTGTGTATGATTTAGATGAAAAGTTTTCCCAAACTTGGTCAATATGTTAAAGATTGCTCCTCCCATGTTTTAACAAATATATCCATTATAATGTAGTTTCTGTCTTTATCACTCTTTGCTCTTCTTTTATACAGGTAAATACAAATCCAGCAGAAGTTTTGAAGCAGTCTGGATGGTGACTCTTCAGAAATGAACTAACCCATGGAATAGAACTGCTCATACTCAAGTAGAAAATGAAATAGCCTTTTTTAAGGATTAGCTTGCAGCTGGTTTTGTGAAGCCCTATTCGAAGACAAAGAATATTAAAGGCTGATTTCTAGTGTGAAAATAAAGGTAAATGCAATTTTCAGAGTTTACAAATAGACAAAATTTACAAAATACAGAGTTTACATCATCCTACCAAGTTTCCCCAGTATCCTTTCTTTAAATGTACCTGCAGTTACTTAATCATTATTTTTTATTGTTCAAAAGCAATATGTAGTTCCTGTGCTGAAGGCTGTTTTTTCTCAACTATATTCCATGACATTTTATTTAAAAACAATTTGAGTATAATTATTACAGATGTTTAAAGTATATCCCGTGTAAAATTGAGAACAGATACAAGAAAATGAAGTTAAGTGCTGCTATTGCATTTTCCATTTGGTGTCCTGATTTTGCTGGGATTTAAGAATAGAATTCAGTTTTCTGTTCAGCTGAGAGAATTCTAAGAGAACTGCAGTGTTTGACTTAGTGAAAACAAGTTGATATTATAGCTTTAGCTGGGATAGAGTTGTTTTCCTCATAGTAGCTAGTGAGATTTTGTTATAAAGTCATGCTAAGAGGAATGTTGATAGTGGACCATGTTTTGTATTTTTGCAGAGTAACGTTTACACTATCTCAAGGGCTATTTTTCAATCTTTGCCTGCACTGGTGTTCATAGCTGTTTGGGGCTTTTTTCCCCTTCTCTCTGTGCACAACAGGATGGGGGGAAATGAAAGCCCAGGGTTTTCTGAGACAGGGAACCCAAGATAAATGGCCTGGGTGGGATCTATGCTGACTAACAAAATGTAGCTATGCCATAAATGTCCACTATAAACTGGGGAGTGTACTGTGGAGGACTCTCGCTTCTTTGGATGATGACTGTCTTGTACAGCTTATCTGGTTCTGGAGGCTTAACCCTCCCTTGTCAACTTTTGGCACACAGCCAGCAACTGCTGTTTGTGAGCTGAATATGACTTTGATTGCTTCTTTATCATTGTTCCTATTGTTACAATTTCTATATTATTGTTATTGTATTATTAGTAGTAGTTTTGTTTGGTTTATTTTAGTTATTAAATTATCTTTATCTCAACCAATGAGTTATTTAACTTTTACTCTTCTCATTCTCTCCCTCACCCCTCTGGGGAAGGGGAGAAGCAAGTGAGCAGCTGCTTGGAGTTTAGCTGGTTGCCAGGCTAAACCATGGAAGCTGAGATCAATATATTTTGAAATAATGAGAAGATGCTACTTAAATTGCTGTTAAAAGGAAGTAGTGTTTAATTTTGCTTTCCATCACAGTATATTCCAGGTTCCTCTTTGAATCTTCCAAGAAAAGCAAATGCTTTATTTAAAAAAATACACAGCATTAAAGATGCACAGAAAACCAGACAACAAAGCAAAGTAGATATGGCTATTCACTTACATGTATGTTCTCAGCATATCAGAAGGGAAGTCAGTAGGTACATGACCTAAATGTAATATCTCTGTCGTATGACAGAGATTAGCCTACAAGGCTAACTCCATTCTAATACTTGTCATCTTTTAATAAAACACAAAGTTCTTGCACATCTCAGTTGTTATTTTCTCAGAATCTAAAGGGACATTTCTAATTTATAACTTGAAAGTAAAAAATACTGTATCTAAAAGGACAAAAACTTCAGAATATGATTGTAATCTAAGAATGTTGGTTTTGATATTCTGGGTATTTTAAGGAGATTAATTTCTGTCTTTTATATCTGCAAAGACTTAGTGAGAAATAGGGATTTAAATCCAAAATGCCTTTGAAGTGTAACATGCTGTTATGAAATAATATAATTGTACCTTGCTCGTATGATGTGAAAGTTAGACCGACAAGGCTTTCTCTGGAAAACCTGACTTTCTGTTAAACTGACCCAGAAAGAATGCCATTTTGAGAAAAGCACTGTCTGTAATGAACACAACAGTTGTCTTATTTTGGATGTCTTTTCATCTTTCTGGTGATCCATAGTAGGTTTGTCTAATCCCAACTTTGCAGTGACCTCAACTCTGCAGGCATGCTTTGTTTAGAATTATTTTTTTTTGGCCAGTATTTACTTCCTATGTTTCTTGACACAGTGAAATGTTAACTGCTGCTCTCTGCATGCATTATTTCCATCTCTCTGTACAGGTTCTCAATGAAGTAAAAGATTTTTCTGGAAATATTTCTGAGTCCTGGGTAAAACTTTCTGACGTTTCAGTGGGAGTAGTGCCCTTTCAAATTTGTCAAATTTTCTGCAAATCTTAGATTGTTCTTCCAGCTCCAAATAAAACTAAAATCTCAAAACATTCTTAACAAATATGTATTTTAAAAGCCCTTATAGAAAGCATATATGCGTTGTAAATCTTTATTTTTTTACCCAATTATTGTTAATATCCAATTGGTTTCTAATAACATGGTACAAACATTAACATGACACTTCTTACAGTTCTTGGAAAAGATGATGACTAAAAACAAATAAATAAAATTATTGTTTGATAGTACTTACTGAATTTATTTTATGTTGTTTTAGTTTTTTTAGTGACATCTGGAGAATTATTTCCCATTATATTTCTGCCAGTATTTTGTGGAAGGTAATTGGGAATTTGTGGATATGTGTGGCTGGTAACAAAAGTTTAATTGGTTAAAAGCTAGACTTACCCAAGTAAGGGAAAAAACACAGTATCATACATGTTTCTAGACAAAGGTAGCCAGCATTATATGAGTTTCAGTGGAAAAAAAAAAAGTCAGCTGAGAAGCTGAATGATTGATTATTCAGAAGAAATGCGAGGGAACCGTAAGATTTGCATGAGCAATTTGCAAATCGAAGGTGAAATATATTCATTCTGTAATTAATATTTCCATCATAGTGATGAACATAGATAAGTCATTGTCCAAAAATTCACAAAACGTGTTGATGATATAGATGGAATTGAGGTGATTATCTCTAGAACTTGTCATGTGTAATTGCTGTTAAACTAGATAGACCTTACAGTTTACAAACTATTGTATAGACCTTACAGTTTACAAACTATTGTGTAATACCTAGTCATAATACCAGTCATACTTTTTTCTGTAGCAAACCCATTAATAGTGAGGTATGTCCCATGTATTATCTTCTGACAGAAGATAATAGTGAGGTATGTCCCATGTATTATCTGGTGACAGAAGATACAGAGAAGGCAGAG
>NW_010171895.1:2240-2511 GCF_000695765.1 Mesitornis unicolor | reverse complement strand
GGTCCCAGCCGTGGGAGCGGTAGGATGAGGGGCATCCTCTACTTCTGCACCCTGATCCTCCTGGGTGAGTAGCGCGGCGGCACGGAGAAAGGGGGGACATACGCACCCTCCCACCACAACTTTCTGCTGAGGTTTGCTTGAGGAGGCGCATTTCGGTCATACCCGGGGATGGAGAGATCTCTCCAGCCCCTCAAGAGCAGTGGGTAGCATTCCCCGTGCACCGAGGTCTTTCCTGCTCTCACTTCGGAGAGTCTTGCTTGGTTCGGAAATG
>NW_010171895.1:0-1721 GCF_000695765.1 Mesitornis unicolor | reverse complement strand
GGCCCACGGTTGGGACCCGCCTCGCTGCCGTCCTTTGCCTGCCTGCAACCGCCCCAGCTCGCCTCAGGGTATTTCTTCACCCTCTCTGTGCTTAAATAAACCAGGAAAGGCTGTGGGGAGGCATGGGGTGGGATGCTCCGGTCCTTTTCGAGTGGTGCCTGGAGGAGAAAAAGGTTTTGGGATGTATGGAAGTGGCTGGAACACCCCGGACCCCTCCCGGCATGGCCTCCTCCGCCCTCCCGAGCATCCCTGCGGGGAGCCCACCCCCGGGGAGAAGACCCCGAGGAGGTTTTGTCCCTCGGTGGGGAAGGCTTTGTCAGAGCTTCAGGTAACTCCTCTCGCCGGCTCTCCCCGTCACTAGATGTCAGCAGCAGCAACTCTTGCAAGTCCCAAAGATGATGGGGGAGAGAGGATTTCGACCCCCCTTTCAAGAGGAGCCATCTCCAGTGCTTTGCTCCAGGGGTTTGGAGGAGCACCGGGACCTGACCATGCCCCAGGTTGGGATGGCTGGAGCTGTGCCCTGAGCTGGGAAAGGGCTCAACCACCCCTCAGAGATGGGGAATTTTTCCTTGCAAGGTTCATGGGGCCTCTGGGTGGGAGTCCAGGTCTCCGTGGGATCCATTTTCCAAGCGGCTTGGATTGACTGTCCTGCTGATTGACTGCCTGATTGACTGCCTGGTGGGCTGATTGATTTTCTCTAGAGAAAGTGGACTTAAAGAAAAGAGCAAACGGCCAGCTCTCTGTTGTCAGCAATGCAATTGGGAATAGCAGGCGGGTGTTAAGGACACACTCATCACCTCCAGTCCAAGCTGGAGTTAAGCCATCAGCTAAGATTCACCTTTTAGTCTCCTGATCTGGGGGTCTCCAGAAGGACCTTTTCATTTCTGAATAGGCATTTGACTCCTGCACGTTCGGCACCCCCATCCAGCGCTCCCAGACCTCTCTAGATATTTTCTAGATGTTTGTGTTAGGGATGGACGAGTTATGTGGTACGATCAATAAGATTATGATGCTCATTTAGATGTGCCTGGGGAAATCCTCCACAGAGATCAGGGGTGCCAGGCTGGGGACAGCAGCCTCTCCAACTGCAACCATTCCCAGCTTCATCCGTGCTGGCTGCACATCATGTGGGCTGCAGTGCGAGAGCCTTGTTCCATGTGTGTCCTCCCATCCCATTTTGGGGATGATTTTGAGTGGAGGAGGCAAGGCTTGGAGAAATTTGGGCTCTCTGAGGTAGGACTGGGCAGCAGCACCATCATCCAGCCTGGATGGAGAGTTCCTGCTGCCACTTCATACCCAGCTCCCTGGTGGCTCCCCAGAACAGGCAACTTACACAGTTGAACATAATTTTTACTTTTTTAGACCACTTTTCAGCCAGATCAGCTCCCTGACCCCTCTCACCAGCAGCCACATGAATACCAGTGCCAGTGGCAAGGACAGAGCAGGAGCACACAGCTGGGGACAGGGACATGGCTTTGGGGAAGCTCATTGCTGCCTCAGTGTACTCTGATACCCACTTGCTCCTGGGGTATTGATTGGAAATATCATCCATGGGATGGTGGTGAGGCATTCAGGAAGACTTTATGGAGTATCTATGGTCTAGAGCATAAAGCACTGATATAAAGAAATAGGTTATATATTATATATAACAGATTATGTATTATAGATTATATAGATTATATACACTATAGATTATATAATAATATAATAAATAATAGTAG
>NW_010171894.1:0-7369 GCF_000695765.1 Mesitornis unicolor | reverse complement strand
CTCACGTACCCTTCTGCAGCCCCCTCATCCTCCTGTATCCCCTTGCACTCCTCCTCATCCTGCTGCACCCTCCTGGACCCTCCCACACCCTTTTGCATCCTCCCACATTCTGCTGCTTCCTTCTTGCACCCTTCGCCGCCGCCCCCACATCCCCTCACATCCCCCTGCACCCTCCTGCACTCTCCCACTTCCTTCTGCACCGTCTTGCATCCTCCTGCATCTTCCTGCACCCCCTGCACCCTTCTGTGCGCTCCTGCATCCTGCTGCACCCTCCCTGATGCCCGTTTCAGTGGGGGGGCGAGGGCCAGATGCTGTAAACGCAAGATGCATTGCAATCACGGACCCTGGCCCTTGCCCCCCACCTGAAACGGGCCACCACTGGCTGTCACAGCACGGCCAGCAACCAGAAATCTCCTTTCCGAGCCTCCCCACTACTGCACTTCCAGGATTGTTCCCACTTGGCTTTCAGGACACTCGCCTGTAATCCTGGGAACTGCAATGGGAAATGGGCAGGGGATGGTCTCCCGGTGCAAAGGTTTTTTGGAGGAATGAGAGAAGAGTCTAAAAGATTGCTCCCTTCCCCTTTATTTCTCCCTTTCTTACAATGAATGTTCCTATCACATGCCTAGCTCAGACCCCAGGACAGAAGAAAAAAGCTTAAACACGGAATCTTGTTTAATCGCCACAGGTTTTACTGCATTTCAGAACAGACCACCAAGCACCAGCCAGTCCTCAAATTAATCACTCTAAGTGTAGCTGGCCACACGTGTCCCATTTAATTTTAGTGCAGCAGCGTCCTGACACCACTGAATTTTTTGCTTATCCCAGCAGATAAAACCTACTATATCCTCATGCCCAGCACATGCACACAAGGAAAGATGAAATATAATCAATTTGCACTTACATTTCTCTTTTTAATTCCAGGGCTTGTTAAATCATCACCAGTGAATTTATGGTCCCTTGGATGCCCAAGAGCCCTGGATAGTGAAGCTCTGCGCTAGACAAGGCATTTTGTAACAGTGCTGCAAAATGCCCTAGAGAAACGTACGCACCTCAGGGACTTCACAGCATCCAAATCCAGGTTGGATGAAGCTTCCTTGGTGGTTATTTCACATGGGGGGATTGAGTGCGGAGGCTCACAGACCCCTGCCAGTGTGCAGAAGCAGCCAGGGGCAGTAGGGGGAGTTCAGCCTGAGCACGTTTAGGAGGAGCAATTGAGCTGCACGGACTCTGCAACCATCACACATGGCTTCCCCTGTGGACTCACCTCCCCTCTCCAATTCTGTACCCACCAGAGGAGGCAAGGGGAAACCTCTGGGCACCTGAATTGTCAGGCCTGAAGCTGGAAGTAAAGGTACCTGCTGGTTCTCAGCTGTTGCAGAAGAACTGTCTAAGGCGTCTAACCTTAGTCTTCACATCTGATGTTCTCCAAAAAGCACTGGACCCCAAGAGTCCTCCATTTCTCTCTGAGACCTTATTTCCTCTCAGTTGTCTAAAAACAAAATTTCTGATAAGGAGAAGAGGAACTCCAGAGCCAAAATATGGGTGGGCTGCATCTCCTGTCCAGCTCCAGTCCTCTCTCCAAGTTACTGCGTTGGGAACTGTGGACAGCAACAAATTTTGACAGCAAAAGCCAACAGCACTGCAAATCTGCTGGGACTGTTTGGCTCCTGTTGGGAACTGGCTGTGCCTGCAAATACCACAAATCACCATCCAGAACTTTTGCATTGGCCATTTTGGGAACTCACTCAGCCAAGAGGGCTGTAGTGCCGGATTGTGGTGCCACCAAGGTAACTTGGGACATTTGGGTCTGATTAAGGCCATCAAGTAACAAGAGGTTAATGGCTGTACAGTTACAAATGAATTGGAGACAATGATCAGCCTTTGGAGCCGCCGTTGTCAACAAATGAAAATATAAGATGAGCCAGGAAGCGGAGAGGAGCCTCCGGTCCCTGCATAGGGAACAGGAGATCTCAGTGTGCTCCACCACAGATCTTCACCTGACTTCTTAATTTCACAGAATCACACAGAATCCCAGACCGTTAGGGATTGGAAGGGACCTCCAAAGCTCATCCAGTCCAATCCCCCTGCTGGAGCAGGAACACCCAGATGAGGTTACACAGGAAGGCGTCCAGGCGGGTTTTGAATGTCTGCAGAGAAGGAGACTCCACAACCTCTCTGGGCAGCCTGGGCCAGGGCTCTGTCACCCTCACTGAGAAGAAGTTTCTTCTCCAATTTCAGTGGAACCTCCTGTGTTCCAGTTTGTGTCCGTTACCCCTTGTCCTATCATTGTTTGTCACCGAGAAGAGCCTGGCTCCATCCTCGTGACACTCACCCTTTAAATATTTATAAACATGAATGAGGTCTCCCCTCAGTCTCCTCTTCTGCAAACTAAAGAGCCCCAGCTCCCTCAGCCGCTCCTTATAAGGACTCCACATTTCATTCATCAGCCCAACAATCAGTCTTCCCTTCTTTCTTAATTGAAAGATGAAATTATGGGAGAAGTACTTGTGTCTTATTGTTTCTGAGGCTTTGTTCCTAGCCAGGGCTTTCAGCTCCCCTGTGCATCAATCACTCATAAGGAAGGATTTATGGCAGGATGAGCTAAGGGGGAGGCAGGATTTCAAAGTCAAGGGCATGCTCCTCTACAGACTTCCTCCTCTGCCCTTGAGCTTGCCTGCCCTGCCTGCCTTTATTTCATTTCCAACCTTTTGTGTGCTTGAGCATAAGAATAATCAGCCAACGTGTTGGTTGCTATTAAAAGGATGTGGGAATATGCCGTGACACTGACTTGCACAGGCACAGATGCATGTTCCCCAAAATAGCCACTACTGCAGAGAATCCCGAATCCCCTCTCCCCTGCTGGTGGTTCCACTGGGTCTCTCTCTTTTCACATGAGCACTGATTTTTTAATGGGTTGCAGATGCCAGGGCACAGCTATAATACACAGAGCCATAATACACACAGCCATGCAATCAGCTGAGACATCCTTGATTTGTAGCTAACTCCCTTCCCCACAAGGAGATTTTATCCTGTGCCCATTGCTCGTAAGCCAAGAGAATTATGTTCTTCATTAATTTAAATCCTGAGCCCTCTAGGTTTAAGAAGAACCTTGTAGAAATACCAAGTATTTTTTGATCCCTTCACTCCCTGTTGTGATAATGAGTCTTGTTACTTTTTCATCACAGAACAAATAAACAGGGGAAGGTCTCCCAAGAGCTGGAGCCTTACTGGAGTGTTAAAAGCAAATAGTTTTCTTCACAGGGTAAGAGAAATACTGGTGCCTTCTTCACAGTGTAAATAAGCCGGGTGATACAGCCAGAAGCGATGCTCTGGGGAGCAGTGTGCCCTGAGTCCATTCCCCCTCAGGCACTGTGGGCCCATTATATTCTCATATTCCTACTGCCTTCTTGATGGGGAGGAACTCTGGGGTGGACTTTTGCACCATGTTTATTTGTTCCTAGCGAGCAAAAGCCTGCTGCTTGCAGATTCTTTTGACTCCTCAACATAGTTATCACCTAAATACCCGTCCCCCAAGCCCCAAGGCTGTCAGGTAGGAAAAAGGACAGCGTCAGCCCCATCCTGGACCAGTATCCTGGTGATGGGGAGGTTGCCCCCAGACTGCCCAGCCCTCCCACAGCAGCTGCTCACCCTTTCTGCCCACCCTCTGAGTATCCTCCCTCCAGCACTGTCCAGCAAAGAGCTGCCAAGTCAATTGAAGCTGAAATGAAACTTAAGCCAATTAAATCTGTAAATTGAATGCAGCAGCGCGATGGGGCTATTTGCCTCCTCTTTCTTTAGCTCCATGCTGCATGCAATCCATTTGCAGGGTTCAGTGGTTGGCTAGGCCAGGGCTGGGCATCTTCCACAGGTTGTGCTGAGGACTCAGAGTGACATCGGGTGAAATATCGCCTCGGCCATCACCAGGGTTCCCATCGGGGTGGGCACAGCACATTCCTACGTCTGGATTTCTGTTCCCAGGATGACATCTTGGAGCTTGTTATAAGCAGTAAGGATGGTGCCAGCACGTGCATCACAACACTGCTTGTCCCAGTTGCTCTTAGGGAATTGACCAGTGTTCAGAATCTCTAAAAATGAGGCTGCTTATTTCATGCCACAGCACTGCTTTGTCCGGATCTGAAGGTCAGTGTATCCCCTCCTTCATCTTCCTCCCATGGGCAGAGGCAGGATGCACTGGTGATGCAAAATTAACATCAGCAAGCCCATGACTTGGCTGTGGGCTACAGAATTGCTGCAATTTTAAGGTCTATGTTTAAAGACCTGGCCAAAGCGGCACCTCTGGTACTGGGGAAAAAGGATTCAGGACTCACAACATCTACAAGTGGCCGAGTCCTGCAGCATTCACCTCTACAGAGCTGTCAGCAGCAGCGGGCAGAGACGTCCAGCCTGAGTAAAGGAGGGCAAAGAGAAAACGATGGGTAAACCAAACGCCTTTGAGTGCCACACATCTTCTCTGCACCTTGAGTTTAGCAAGATGTGGTTAAGTAGTGTCCTTCTCCATCTGTACTGAGTAGCTACTGAAGCAAAATCTACTTGTGAGAATGCAGCTGGCCAGAGCTGGGCTTTCCCCTCAAATTCCTCTAGGTAGGTGTGGGAAGGTGGCCTGGAGTGTCTTCCAGGTAGGTGATAATCCACAGAAAAGGTGGAAAATTTAACCTTCTCAGCAAGACACTGTAATTCTTTTAGCAGCTGGAGCCTCCAAAATTGGGAGACCCTCCAAAAGATGCAGGTTGGTGTATCCGGTAGCATCTGAGGTCTGTGGGCAGGATCCTACAGGCAGAGGCTGGCACAGAAGTGGCAAAACCTGGAGGCGAATGGGACACTGGCTTCATTGCAGAGGAGGAGGGAGGAAGGAGGGTTAGGTGACACATCGCTAGGGAACAGAGAAAACTTTGTTATGATATTTTAAGTGGCCCAGGTAGAATACCAAAAAGGCCCAGAGCTGCAGCGTCTGTGCCTAAAATAAAGTCACAAAGAAAATAAAAAGGAATTCATTTTCCCTTTGAGAAACAGGTGTAGTTAATTAGAAGGTGTTTATGAGTTTTCTAACAACTGTTTTGTAGCTGCAGGAAAAGCAGCCGGTTAAGAGTTCTGTGCGTGAAATTAGGGAAGATTTTTCTGCCAGAACGTGATTGCTGGGGATGGCGTGAAGGCAATTAGAGAGCCAGGCTTGCTCTGAGAGTGACATTTGTTTCTGGATAAAACAGAGCAGCTCTTCCCCACAGGCATCAAAACAAGGTAGGACGGGAAAGGAAATCTTCAGAAATATCAAAGCATCTGGCTAAGGTGACGTCAGACGTTTTGTTGTCAAGAGGCAGCACTGCTTCCCTTGGATGTCAGGTCATTACGCTGAGAAAAAGAATTCAGAATAATATTTCCTGATGTGCCGTGAATTGAACCACAATAATAGAAGCAAAATGGCTTTTTCCATATCAAGATGAGACTTTTTGGCGCTGTGGAAATAACAGTGCTGTTGGTGAAAAACACCAACAAGCAGTGCAGGAAGACGGACAGAATCTCATTTGGGCTTTTAAAATCAAAATAGATGGATTTTTTTTTTTAAATAAATTTCAGAATGAGATGCATCCACAATGAAACAAAACCCAACCAACTATGTCTCTGGAAAGGGTCTGAGTGGCTGCAGTGAAACCCCAGCAGCTGAGCAGGAAGGGCAGCTGTGTACCCGGATCATCGTGGGAAGGGTAAGGACACGGGTCGGGCTGGGCCTGCTGGTGGTGGAGGGGCACAGGGAGGTGTCAGAAGCACTCAGGCAAGTACCTCTGTGTTTCCCAAGGACAGGAATTGATCTCCTGGCCATAGATGAGGTTGGGGCTTAGTTTGCTGATGCTGTTTGGAAAAGCAAAGCTCTGGAATCTATTTGCCACTGCATTCTGCAGAGGCACAAAGGTGGGGAGGAGGTAAGGCTTTAAGAGAGTAAGTGTGGAGGGATGCCGGTATCTTACATTCTCCTTTTCTGCATTAAGGTTGCAGTTTGGAGGTCTGTTGGTTCAGGACCCTGCTATATAATTTAAATCCCCAGGGTCTGTAGGTCTGGGGAAGGAGCTGATGATGGGAAGATGTCAGGGTGCTTTGGTACTCCTTAAAGCTCCCAGTGGGCTGGTAGGGATGATGAACAGGGTCTGATTCTCTGTGCCTGGGGTAGAATTCACATTTGGGCTGAGGCTCAGCGATCCAAAGCTCAAGGAGACCAATTTATTGCTGTATGGTACAGGGTCATCAGAGATTAGCTGTCACTTGGGGAATATCACAGAGTTGGGGTAAGGAGTCAAAGGCAGCTGAATCCAGCATGCCAAAGGCTCAAAGACTTAGAAAAGGACTGGTGCCATTTGCAGCCCAGTTTTCTTTTACTGTAAGTGTTTGGTCTCAGCTGTAGCCAGGGGATAATCATCAAAATGCCATCTGTACATTGCCCATGAGAGCAGCTTATGCTATGGGGACCTCAGAGTCAGGAAGAGGGCAAATGACATTATCCTTTACTGTCTGCATTCATGCTCTCAGCAAAGTACAGGCAAAATTAGGGTATCTGAACTCCAATCAGGCCAGACTCTTACAAGATGCTGCAAGACACCATAGGTTACAAAAACAAGGGGGCCTTAAGTTCTTGTGTTGTATCTTCTCTTGGTGCAGCAACGTACCCCTGGTACAGTTATAAGCAGCAGGTGACCAAAATAAAATACTCAGGACACAAGCTCAGTAACTTCAACCCATGCAAGCTGTTTCAAGACGGCCCCCATCTTCAGCCCCTAGATGAGTTCCACTGATTTTTCTTAAAATTAGGAGGGGCTTAAAGGCTGTGCTAATTAGCACAGATTCACGAGTGCTGTGCAAAATGCAAACTGAAGGGAATGAGCTTCAAGTGAACCATGGCTCTGTTGGCTTCAGCTGTATGGAATAAGCATTACTCTGGCTTGTGAAGGGGTAAAATCCTGCCTCAAATCAGGGGAGGGGTTTTTTTGCCTCATCCTTGAATACCAATACTCTGTGCTCTGCCGTTGGTGCTGGGGTTATACAGGTTCTCTTTGTGTCTTTTTCTGTTGGACAACAGGAGGGGACTTCCAGTCTAGCCAGATCTCTGTAAGTATGGCTTTAGGTACCCGCAGCGTTTGACTCCTGTTCTGCTGCTGCCTCACAGCGTCTGTTGGCCTTCACGTTTGCTTCAAGGTATGTGCAGGGCTGCCAAGCATCCTCCCTCCCCCGGTTCCTGGGTATTTTGAAAAGCTACCTTTAATTAACCCACGTAAAAACCGTGCAAAGGCTCGGTTCAGCTCTCGGCCCCCAGGCCCTCGGTAAGATGGCAGCTCTGGAAATTGCCTTCCAGTTTTTGACC
>NW_010171893.1:0-989 GCF_000695765.1 Mesitornis unicolor | reverse complement strand
GACTTGCCCACAGAGGGGTCTTGGCTGTTCCCGGTGTCACCATGGGGGTCTCCAGCCCCATGCTGGGAGCTGTGGTGACCCCCCCACTTACCATGGCCAGCATCAGCCCGTAGGGACAGGCAGCGTACGCGGGGACGAAGAGCAGGGCCGGCAGCAGCTGGATGGTGGCCATGCTCAGCACCACGGCGGCCGCCAGGAAATCCGCCAGGGCCAGGAGGAAGAGGGGACGAAGCTGGGGACGGGGACACAGCGTCAGCTCCGGACGGCGGCGCCCATGGCCCTGCAGAGCTCCCATGGCTCATGGGGGAGGCTGGTGCGAGCGTCCGGCATCTCCTGCCCCATTGCAGCCCCAAAATCCATCCCCATGCCCCTGAAGCTGGTGGCACTCACCGGGATGTGGCAGCATCGCCTCTGCCGGGAGGTGACGGCCAGGACAGACGCGCTGCCCAGGAGGCTGGAAGAGATGGAACCGGGGGTCAATGTCCCCATGGAGCAGAGCCACCGGTGACCTGGGACCGTGGCTCCCCACTGAACCCATCCCGGTGCGGATCCTGCGCTCAGCGTCCCCCAAAATGCACAGGGACATTGGAGGGGATGATCTGGGGGGTGTCCCCTGCCCATAAAGGTGATGGGACTGGGCAGAGATTGGGATGGTGCAAGGCCAGAGCCCCACACTTCTGTTTTGGGGACCAAGCAGGGTGTGGGTAAGACAAGGGGCGATGGCTGCTGCCCCCCCAGCACCGTGGGGACCGGGGAGGGGGACAGGACCCACCTGAGAAGCGAGGCCGAAAGGGAGACGCACGTCAGCACCAAAACCTGAGGGAGGGAGACTGAGCATGGGCACAGGGGTCGGCTGCCCCACGGCATGGGGGGGATGTGGGCCCCACGGCATGGACGGACTCAATCCATGGGGCACCCAAATTGTGAAGGTTGGAAGAGACCCTGAAGATCAACACCTTAACCCCACCATGGCCACCAAACCACGTCCC
>NW_010171892.1:0-9141 GCF_000695765.1 Mesitornis unicolor | reverse complement strand
TAAAAAGGATATTTCTGCTTCTGAAAAACACAGCAAAAGACAAAATGAGATGTATGCCATTTCTTCTACTTCACTGGTTTTCACAAAACTAGATCTGGTATAGAAACGTGATGGTGTTCATAAAAATAAACCCAGAAATCTATTAGAGAAATAGAACACAGAAACAAGGAGCTAGGAAGAGCTAGAAAATTCAGGCATAATCTGAATGTATAAAAACAATCATGTGAAAGGAATCCCTGCTGCAACAAGATCAGAAGCCTTGAGAAAAATTCCCATCAGAGCTCCCTTCGCAGACAGAAACACATGCACTTTTCCCCATTTATGACTTCTATCAAACTGTCTGATATCAGAATAGAGCTTGACAGAAGATTCAAACTGTGTTCTCATTTTTGTTGCAGTTTGAAAAAAGCGTAGCAGCTAGACATAGAGGAAACTCTTCCTGTTCCTGATCTCAAAGTAACAGCCCTTCCAAAATTGGCAAGCGATGCCACTACAGTCCTGTGGTGGGGAATTTCAAGGCTACATCCAGTTCTCACCAGATTACCAAAACAGCCAACAGGGTCAAAAGCCTTTAGAAACAATTCTGGCAGGATTGGAGATTGTTAAATGGCTCTGTTAGGCAGAGAAGAATCTTCCAGTAATCTTCCCTAATTCCCAATACATGCATTTTACCAGTCCCTTTCCTTTGCCCAGCTGACAAAAGTCTTTCCCGATTAAACTCAGGAGTAAATGAACAGTTTTAAAAGAAATACCTTGTTGCACAAAGTAGCATTTCACCTGGAAATCTGTGACAAAGTACAGCAATTGTTAGAGAGATACACTGCGGACACTGAGTTCAAGGAGTTGAGCACATGAAATACTGTTTAGACCCAGGGAAGTGGGTGTATTTCTTTTGGAGAGGTGGTGAGAAGATCTAACCACACTTTTCCAGCATCTAACAGGCGGGTTTCAGAGACATGGACTTTGACTGTGCAGTGAAGTAACAAAAGGTCACAAGGTGTCACAAGGGAAATTTCAACTGGATAGATGTAAAAAAAACCAAACCTCTTCACAGCAAGAGCAGCAGAGCACAGGCACAGGTTGCCTGAGGACCTGGCTGCAAAACCATCATCCACAGGGACTTCCAAAACTTGAGTCAACAAGGCCTTGAGAAACCTCTTCTAACTTTGAAGCTGGCTCTTCTTTGAGCAGGAGGTTAAACAAGATGATCTCTAGAAACTGCTTTCACACTTCCCCCCCCCCCAAGATTGTCAACAGGATCACAGGTTTCAATTTTGGAAACATTTTCTTGGTGTAGGTTTAAAGAAAAAGAAAAAAACCCTGACATTTTGCATTTTGTAAATATTGAACTGTTTTTAGAACAAATGAAGCTAATGTGCAAGTTCAGCACAGCGAGAAAAGAACAAAAAGGAAATAACCACATTAGCCCAAAACAATAATATAAATTTAAGAAGCAGGCTAACTTTAACATAGTATTAAACACATCTTCAGGTAATTTTTCCATAAGTTATAACAGACGCAAGAGTCCTGCAGCTGTTCTCTTTGGAGAAGGGAAAAAAGGAGAAAATATGAAAGAATCTACTCCAATCTTTAAAGCAAAACAAGAGATTATTATTTCTCCACACCATGAGATAGAATTCTAACTTAACTTTCTGTTTAAACAGACCATTTTAAAAGGAAGGAAACATCTAAATATAATTCATGGCTACAACGCCTGAATTTACCTTTAAAAGCTGTTTTATAAACAAAACTCTCTGCTCAGGTAAGTGTGAATTACTCCTTCGAGGATAGTATGAATTCTTCCTTTGGAAAAAATTACTTGTATTAATGTGAAAAGTCTACACTTTCTTTGAAAACAAACTGGGTTTTTGTAAAGTTTCCAGACTTCCACACAGATGAATACAGTCCTTTGAGTTACATGACTATTAAGTTTTTCAAGTTTGTAAGAGTGAACAATTTCAGATTTATGGATGTTTGCATTAAGGAAGTCTAAAATCTTGGAAGTCTTTGTCAACAAGGTCTCTTTTCTTTTATTCCTGGGGATAATATAAACAAGTTTAAATATTTCACCATGGGTTTTCTAATTAAAACACATAATTATTGGGAGCCACAAGGCTACATTAAGCCCTAGCCTAGAAAACCTACATCTCTACAGGTTATCGACATCAATCAACACAGACATTAAGAAAAAAATCCTATTTGTAGAAGACTGAGATATAATACAGAATTATCTCATGGAAATTCTGACTAATGTCTTTAAACCACTTCCTAGGGCAATGCAGTAGATGAATTTATGCCAGATCTTAACGGACTCAGTTACGTGACAGTTTTGTGCAGGACAGCAAAGGTATGGTGTTGCTGTAACGTAACAGTGTTAAGTTACTTCATTCAGACTCATACTTCCCAACAAAGATTTTGGTGCCACATTTGCCATTTGGGCACAAGAAAGGGGAGCCTGCATGGAAGTCAAGAACCTGAGGACACAGCAGAGAAGCATGATTTATATTATTTTACACTTGATGAATTTTTGTAGTTGCCTCAGTAGAAGGACACATTTCAATTTGCTGTTTTATTTTGGAGATACCTTCAAAGGCTCTGGTAAGCACTCCAGTTCTATGACTTACAGCAGGTTAGTAATCCATGGATCAAACTTACACTACTGGAAAATGAAAAATCCTGAAACAAGACTTTTAATCAGGAAGTAGAAAATTAGATGAGACAGTTAATATTAAAAAAAAAAAATACTTTTCGGTTTGTTGAATCAGTCTGCCACATACATTGTTCTTGGCTAGTGTGCAGCAGGCATACTCCTACCTAGGGGCAAATACCTAAAAGGTCAGTCTCCGTAAAATTATTGCAGACAATTTCAGTATCAGAATTGTTGACTTTGTCCACCTCACTAAACTGGAGGGATTCTTGGACTTGCCACCAAAGAAGTTCTACAAATAAACAGACTCTACTCTTCTGCCTCTAGATGCCACAAAAAAAGACCACTATCCACTGTAAAGGCAGGAGTTCTGCACTTAGATCAGATGCCTTATTAAAACAAACAAACAAACAAACAAAAAACCAAACACAAAAAAAACCAAACAAAAGAACCCCCAAAAAACCCCCAAAACTTTCAAGGAAACACACAGGCTTTACCTTCATAGTCCACCCAGGCTTCAGTTATTTTTTGAAAGCTGAGAATCACATAAGAAATGCTCTGTTGGGTCACTGTAATTGTCTAGCCATCCAATATTCTGTCTTCAGCAGCACAACAGGATGCGCTACTCGCAAAGCATACAGAATTTGTCTTGTATCATCATTCCCTATTACAATTGGGAAGTGTAACACTTACTGTACTAAAACCTGTGTATTGATTCAGGTTCTGGTAAACAAAAGAATGACTTAGAATTAACCTTGATAATAAAGGGATTAATTCTTATTAGCACAAACTGCTTCAAAACTTATTTTTGTTTGGGAAAGGTAAGAGATGAAAAATATAAAGATAATAGTATAGTTGTAATCCCTTTTCTCTCAGCTAGCACCCTGATGACTGCTATAGCCAAGATACGATTTCAGTGACCTACTGAATAAAGCAAGTTTGTTTCCAAAATATAAACACTTATTTATTGAACTATTATAAGACTTTATTAAACCAAAGAAAACTTTTTGCCAGCCATAACTAGACAGACATGAACTGACACATCTGCTTTAGTGTCTGGCTTACAGGTTCTCTTAGTTTAAGACTGCTTCTAATTGAAAAAGGAAACATAGGAAACAGCTATAACTATACAAATAGATTTCAAACACTACATTTGAACTTCCTAGTAAAAGAGGTTATTATTACCTTTATATAGTTTATAAACTACCCCATCTGAGGTCTATCATGTAGTAAGAATCAGCAACTGTTAACTAATTGACCTCCCCATACTTTTGTACATGGTACACAGGTCTCAAATAACTCTGCCAAACCCTAATAAATCCAGAAGCTCAAATATTTTTTTAATTTACTTGTAAAAAGTGATCTACAACCAAACCATGTTTTAAATATGTTCTATAGAAAGGAGTGATATGATCAACTTCTAAGTAGACCATCTCAGAAGATGGTTAGTCCAGTCAACTGATTTTAGTAGGATTGACTAAAGTATCAATTTGTCAGCAAGTAATTTAGAGAGGTGATCGAAAGGAATCTAGTAAGAAGAAAATCCTCACAAGAATGTCAAACATTTCTTTTTATAATCCAAACTCTTGTGCAAGTTTTTGCTGGCTGCCATACTGAGTGAAAGTAAAGAAATTAGGTCTGCTAGAAAAAGATTAAAAGATATTCTGGCCTGTACCACCCAATGTAACAGATGCGAGTATTTAGTTAAAACTTGTTTCTGTCAGATACACCATGTTCATTTCCTCCCTTCATGGTTCTACTGGCGACATCTGCAAGCAGTAAGTATTCTGAAAATATTAATCATTAGGAAAAAGCTGTGTTTAAGTTTCTTGGGTAACGTTTAGTTGCAGATGATAAAATTTGTAATCTATTACTTCAGACACCTATAAAGAATAAATTTAATGTTAAAAAGTGGATGGACTACTTTATTTTGACTGCAGAAAACACTCACAACAATGTTTATGACAAGCGCTGAAGCTTGTGCAGCTTTTATTTAGTTTTTAGTTAATTCTTGCAAAGAACACAGTCATGTTAAACCAGTGAAACTCATTGGTGTAGCAGGATAATATGTTGCATGGAAAGTAGAATGGCAACAGATTTAACTTGACTTTAAAAGTGTTCCTGTAATTTTCTGAGAATCATACATGTCAGAGGTAGTCTTAAACTTAGAAACTAAAAACTGGATGCAAAGCTCTCTGAAAAAATTCAGAGAAGCAATTCAGCCTATTCAGAGGTCTCTTATCAAATGGAAAGAACATGTACTTCAAGGTTCAAGAATAAGTATTCTAATTCATGCTAGCTGAGGTTCTAGAGAAGTGATTCCAAGCTACAAATGGATTGAAAGAATTTTGGAGGACAAAATTATTATTCAAGATGATTTTGATAAGTGGAAGAAGCAGTTTGAAAATAGGATGCAGTTATGTAAGTATAGCTGCAAAGCAGGAACCTACAACTGTACAATTACAAGATGGGAACAACTGAGTAGGCAGCAGTGCCGCAGCAAAAGATAGGGAGCTACAGTGATTCACAGACTGAATGAGTCAACAATTCTAGGCTGATGCAAAAATGACAAACATCATATTTGAGTGAATAAATGAGAGTATTCTAAGTTGGAAAGATGAAGTAATTTTTTAAATCTACCCTGTACTGTGTAAGGCTTCAGCTGGACCGTTAGATCTAGATTTAACTACAGAATTAATGCAAAACCAACCACATAAAAAAAAATACAGGAAAGAAAAAACAAAACCTCAAAACAGAGTCCAAAAAACCCTGACTTACAGAAATGTAGCTGAAAAAAGTCTGCTTGGTCTAAACAGCAGAACAGACAGTTTTTATTGTGTGGAAGGCATTAAAAGGAGGTAAGGTGCCCACCATTCTCAAATTCACCAAGAATATGACAAGTAATGGGCTTACAGCGTAGCAAAAGACATCAAGACTGTTATGCTGTTCTAATATCTAGAGATAAATAAGGATTCCAACTGACTAGCAGACATACTGTGGAATCTCTATAATTGCAGATTTTCAAAAAACAGGCTAAACAAACATCTGTCAGGAACGATGTATATTTAGCTCAGCCTGTCTTTAGGATTGTAGATGGGTAACAAATTTTCCAGCCACGTTTCCTATGACTATAGGAAAGTAAGAAGACAAAAAGTCACACTCCAAAATAATTAAATCCACTTCTGTTGTTTTAGAAATTAAAAGGGCACAGAGTAACACAAGATCAAGACCTTCTAAAAATTATTCCTATGAAGTAGGTACCGTTATACTTTTAAGTCAAAGCATATAATATCAATACACTTCAACCACTTCTTTGGAAAGCAGTTTTTCAATACTGAAATGGCTAACTCCCACCATTGGGAGTTTGTGCTGAAGATTAGTTTTTGCAGATTTAATTTTTAAGGTCAAATATTCCCACCTTCATACTTCACACTTTTTGGCTCTCCCCCCTGTGCCCCCTTTCAGTTACTCTAAGCTCTGTCACTTAAATCACTTGGTTATTATAAAACATTTAACCTGACCTAACAGATACATTTTCTCGCAGCAAAACATAAAGGCACAAAATCCTACACTCCCTCAACACTTAAATATGAATGTTATCTTCAATTAGTATTTCTTAAAAAATTCTCCATACAAGATGCCTTCAGCATGACTGTTAGCATACTTATACTCTGATAAGACACCTTAGTTTGACTTGTCTGTGTTGTAGGTCAGACTCTGCTCATGTAGATTTACTGAGGACAACGGCAGTATATAATTAGTCTCTCAGTTTTTGGATACAGATATAAAACACCAAAAGCTACTAAACATTACCAAACAGTGCCTATTTCAAAGTCTTTTTTCAAGAGACTTCTCTTCACACCACCTAGCCAAGCTGTATCCACAATTTTGATTGTATTAAAACATGCTTTTAAGAATGTGAAATACACCCACCAAAAGATGTGCCCCTTTGATATACAAAGATTTAGATTTCTTCCATGGATACATGACTGGAACAACATACACTTTTCATTAATCAAAATGAAAAGCATTAATTTATTTCAGAGAGGAAAAATTCTTCACTTCCTCTGCCCACTTAAGGAATTCCAGTATTTCAGAGACAAATAAAAGAAATAAAACGTGGCCATAAACACACTAATCCTTCTTTGTATGCCCTTTGTACAAATGTGTATTGCAATGGGTAGAAGACATGACTGAGGTTGTGATGTATTCCAAAGAACTAAAACAAATAATTTAACATACTCAGACTTCCTTCCTTCTTGAAGAGTTGAAGGTCAGTTCTTCTGTTTTGCTCCAAGTTTAAAGGAAGCATTTCTATTGCAGACATGCAAGCCCCGTACACTGTTTTCCCCTTCTTCAGTCACAAACTCTTCTTTGAGGCTACTAGTGATACTAACCTAGTGGAAGTACTGTGAGGTCAGAAACACAACAACTGTGTATGTTTACCTGTCTTCCTACTGACATTATGGCAGTATTTGGAGGGCAGATGGAGCTATTATCTCCTCTAATCATATTTCATTTGTGTCTCTCAGAACAACCATAGTAATGAAGAGAAAGAGTAAAGGAATTTGGTTTAGATCACGTTTTCTATAGAAAAGTAACAGAAAAGTACCCTGCAAGTTGCTTTACACATCTATTAGAAACTCAGCCAATATAAAACAAAACCTTTCAATCACAGGCTGTGAATTTGTCAAACCCCAGTAGAAACAGGTTTTCAGGTTAGAATGCTGGGTTATATAATTGCACAAGCACTGTACACCCAGAATCCTATGAGTAGGGCCCATAGAACTGAGCTACCTAAAAAGATAATGATCTCGGAAGATCTTAAATCAATTACCTCCAAGAATTTTTCACTACTGCTATTTTAACTCTCATGTTTGCATAGCTAGTAAACCCATATATAAAAAAATACTATACACTTGCACAGATTTCACAACAGAAAGTAAGCAAAGTTTATTGACATATCTTTATCTAGAAACAGTATTTTGGTATTTTTTCTTTCTAAAGTGAGGAACATGCACTTTTTTTCAGTAGCTAAAGATCTTACTGAAATTTCACTAAGTTCAACCACTTTGAAAGTAGCTTTCTGGAAGCATTATGTCAAATATCATCAGTTCCCTGGGGCATCATAAAGGTACACCTTTAACTCTGTTCAAATACATAACAATGCTCTGGCCCTAAATGCAAAAGTTGCAAAATTCCAGAAAGAGAAATCTTTTCCTGTTATTCCACAAAGAATAGGGGTAATAATACTGACTGCTAATATCTAACTCACTTTTCAAAGAAAAACTATTTTTAATCCACAAAAAATTAAGTGATTAATATACTACAGCTATATTAAAAAAACATAAGCGTGTAAATTTTCAAAATGCTTCCCTCAGAAGACCTCTCTAAGTCTGGTATTCCTCAAGGTCCAACAATATTTCGAGCATCGAATAATAGGTCTGGTATTCCTCAAGGCCCAGGTTTTCAAAGACAGAGCAGTAATGCCTTTCGGAGGCATTACAATCAATTCCGTTTACGCTTACAGACAAGGAGAGCCTTCTGTATTGTGCAGGCCAAAACCTGGCATTAAATGCCCCCCCCTTTTTTTTTTTCCTGAAACCCTTCTTTATTGCTTAACCACTCAAATGGCTACAGGCTACTGTCACACATGTCAAAACCAACAGTGCAAATCCATTTCCATCGCTAGCCCCCAATTCAGCTCTTGAAAAATGTTAGGAAAATTTTCGAGACAAACAAACAAACATGGGATTGCTAGTATTTGCTTTCCATTCTAGAAGCATGACCTAAGGAATAAATAAAACACCATTTACAGAATTCCATTCCTCAGATAAAACTGGCTTCTATACACAAAAATTACTCACTAATGGAAACAGTGGTACTACTCCAAAAAGGTAATTTAAGAAAAACAAACAAAAAACCTCCACAAGATGTAAGGGAGCCTAAAAATGAGGGAACAGACCAAAGCCTTTTCCTACGGGCCTCCTCCCCCGCTTCCTAGGTACTCGGGGAAAGGCTCGCACGTCCTCAGGAGCGAAGCAACCGAGCAGGAACCAGCATCAAAGAAAGGGAAGAAGACGACGCCACCTACCTGTCCCAAAGGCTTTGGCCACCAGCCAGGCGAGATTACAAGCGATTTTCGCTCGGGAAAAGTCATAATGGTCAAAGGGTTTGATGGCAGGAACAATGAAAGTCTTCCTCATCTCCTTGGCGTCTGCGGCATCCCCCATCTTCTCTCAGGACCCCTAGCAATTCGGAACTTACATGGTTCTTCCTCCTCGTCCTCCCGCGGCCGGGAGAGCCGTCTGTAAATACGCCGACAGCAGCTGAGGGCAGCGCTGGAGCCAGCTGTCCGTAAAGGGCTAACGCCGCCTCCCGCCTTCCTCCGCACAGGAATGTGGCAGAGCCCGAGTGTCCTCTTCTTCCTCCTCCTCCTCGCTCTTTGTCTCAATTCACTCACGCCGCCGCCCCCCACACCCGAAAAAGAGCCC
>NW_010171891.1:25095-37307 GCF_000695765.1 Mesitornis unicolor | reverse complement strand
GTATGAATTTATTGGATCGTTCTGAATCAATACACAAAAATATTGAGCTTTTGAAAGATGGAGTGAAAGAAATACAAGTAGATGATAGATGAGATTGGTTGGCTAACTTGTTTAAAGGTTGGGGATTATCAGGATGGATGTTATCTTTATTAAAAACAGGATTATTGATTTTATTAGTTGTTGTAGTTGTGCTACTGATGTTGCCATGTCATGTCTCTGCTGCAAAGGGCCCTGCAGCGAGCATTGCAGGTGATTTTTGTAGCACAAATACAAAAAGGGGAAATTGTTGGAGGCTTCATGAATTAAAATGGATATGATTATATAGAATTGTGTAATTTAGAAAGACCACCTTAAGATGACACAGGGATAAAGAAAGAGAAAGTACGGCGATGTGGCAAGAGAACGACCTGGAAGTAAACCAACCAGAAGCGGATGTGGTCAGTGACACGTAAGATAGTAACCAATCATGTATTAGCTTAGACAATATGGACACATATATGTAACCACTAGAAATGCTTATGTAGTATGACTAAGGGATTTTGGACTATAAAAGCACAGTTTCTGATAAAATAAAAGTCTTCGATTTATAACTCTTTTAGAGTCGTCTCAAAGTCCTGTGGTTGTCTTGCAGGCCAAGCCCTCCAGGCACTCCCCCTTCTATACCTGCCCAAGTAAAATAGAAACAGTAACAAAGTCTTTCTTACCCTAGGCTTTTTTTTTTTGCCAAACTGCATTTCTTAAAAAAAAATTAAAAAAAATAAAGCATTTTATTTTTGGAGACAAATCTGTACATAAGCGAGATCCTGAATTGCAGAGTAGGACGCATGTGAACTGAACTCTGTAAAGCTCAAACATTGTATCTTCAGCTGAAATAGAATTTCAGGACCTATCATTCAAGTATACTATTTGGATTCATGCTGCTATATGATACAGTGTCTTCTCTTGAATTAGATGTATTTTCTGCATAAATTAAGATGACAGTATTTTGCTTTCCTCAAAAGAATGTTACACAAATAGATGCATTAACAGTGGATGTTTTTGAATATGAGGATCATGGAAGTCACATAAGAGTTTGACAGGTACTTATCTATAAATCGGGTTTCTTGTGAGGAAATGTGGATCTACTTTTGCTCTTCATTCTTGTGTAATTATCAGGCAGTGGGATGCAGCTCAGCCTGCAAATGTGATCTATGTTTTGTTCTGACAAACACTCTGATTGAGTGTCCACATCCTGAATCTCCTCAGATGTCCCCTTTCCCACAAAGTGTTACTCCTTCCCAGATAAGCTGGGTCCCACCCAGTGAAAACTGGGTCCAGAATACAGAGGAGGATTTTTGTTATGTTGGCTTTTGCTTGGGTTTTTTTGGTTGGTTGGGTTTTTTTCACGTAATTGAGTTGCTTTTGGCTATGATGTTGAAATAACATTATTTTACTGATTTCGATAAAACTGCGTTAAATAGTGAAAAGCCAAAAATTGCTTTCAGGGCAACATTGTAACTTCCTCTAGTCACAAGGTGGAAATGAATTAACAGCAGGACTTGCATAGTCTGTGTGAACTGCTGAGAACTTACTCTTGTTTAATTAATATTAATTTACTATTTATAAAGTAATTAAAATATTCTTGTGGCTTTTGTTACATCTGCTTGTAATTTTAAAGGCTTTTTAATCAGTTTGCTGCATGACAATATTTGTCAACACCAGGTAAATGACACCTTCAACATGACCTACCCTGTTGAGACTAGTTAGCAGACTATACTGGGAAATAATATGCAAACTCGTTTCTCCTCTCTTATCAGAAGAGATCAGTTCCCAAAGTGACATAGATATTGGTGGTGTAGGTGATACCTTTAACCATGACATCACTTTAAACCCCTGGGCAACACTTACACCCTTGGGAGTGTATTACTGCTGAAGGGAGCCACTTGAGCTGAAGTCTGAGACTTTTTCTACATTGAATTTCCTTCTGTTCAAGAGAGCAAAGCTGATGGGTTCAATCAGGAATACCTTAATTTTACTGGTTTGCAGTCAGGAGCACTGAAGTGACTTTTTTCCCTTTCTGGCATTTTAATTTTTTTTTCTCCTTATCCTTGTCTGTTCCTGCCCCTTCCTTTCACTTGACACCTGTCCTATCTTTGGAGGATGAGATAAGCAGAGAACTCCATCCCTATAAGAGACGAGGAGCAGGATATGCCTGCACGAAAAGGGCCAGAGCAAGAATCAAACCTCTCCAGGGCAGGCAGGCACAAGAGAGCTCCCTTGCTGCAGGTTGCTTTCTGGGGTGTTGTTGGTGGGGTTTTGTCACTACAGTGGCAGGGAAGCAGGGGGTTTTTTTTGTTCCTTTTTTTCTTTTTTTTGGAGTCATCATGCTGCAGCAAATTTTGCGTGATATGTATATTGAACCTGAGCTCCTAGCAGAGCTGAATGAAGAGCAAAAGCAGATCTTGTTCTACAAAATGAGAGAAGAGCAGCTGAGGCGCTGGAAAGAGAGGGAAGAAAAAGCACGAATGGAGGAGGCTGTGCTGAGAAAGACAGTGAGACGCAAACAGAGTAAGATTTGTGAGCTCCTTCTATGCTTAAGAAGTGGGGATGATGGGCATGTAACTGGAAGAGATTACAAGGAAGGCTGCTAGCTGTCCCTATAGGCAAAATGGCAGTCTGGGTCAGCAAAATCACTGTGTTGCTGCTCCTCGTCTCTCAAGGCTGGTTCTTTCCTCAGGGGAATAGTTTAGTGTGGGAGTAAGGGGAATCATTTTGAAGTGACTTTTTCAGGCAGAAGTCACTGCTCCTATTCTCTCAGTAGTATCAGATGTACCATGACCAGGTTTCCCCTCCATTCCTGAGGCTTTTTTCTTCATCTACCATCCCCACCCCTACCCTTTAGTCAGGTTAAAGGCAGTCTTGCCTGTGCTGTTGAGGTTTCTTGACTTGGTGTTATATGTTTCCAACTGGCTGGAGTAGGAGATAAATTCATGAATTTGAGCTTGTTACGAAGGGCTGTTTGTGAGTAAGATGTGACGTCAGAACAGCCATAGCATATGTGACTAAATTTCCAACTGTACTAGTAAACAGTCTCCAAAAGATTATGTCTAGAGAATTGGATAATAATGGAATAAGCCTGTAGATGAAGCCAACTACCAAGAAACAATAACAACAAAATCCTCAATGTGTTTTCATGCAATTTGTAGTTAAACTATGGAGCTCCTTGTACAGGCTGTTATGGATGCTAAATGTGTGTGTTTACTTAAAAAGCAAATAAGCAAAATCTTGGAAGAAAACATCAGAAAAGAACTCCAAATGTCATTTCCACAAGTCTGGTCTTGGGTCCAAGTGGTTTGGAATAAACAGAAATACTTATTTCCTAGCTCTTTTATCTGGAACTCATTCACAGGATGAAGTTGTTAGGCTGATGGAAGACAGGAAATATTTTCATCTTGGAAATGTATGTTGCAGTGATTCCTCACTCAATAAGGAAATGTCACAGTGATAAGCCAAACACTCCTTTTCCTGTGAAATGCCAAGGATCTTATCCTATCTTTAAATCTATTCAAACTTGAATATTTAAATTTTCTAATAATTTTGGGCAGCTGATTTTGAGAAGGCACTCTAATAGCTATGTGACTCTGCATTCAACGTTTAAAGTGTTGCTGATCTTAACACACCCATAGCAGAAAGCTTTGCTTGGAGCACCTCAATACATATAAATTACTGGATTCAACTGCCAGACTTCTAAAATGTTTAGAGCCTCTGAGCCCTACAAAGTGCCATTAGATAGTTGATTCAAAGATTATTACTAAAGAAACACATTTCAAAGCAAAACCATTTCCCAAGACTTATATGAAGCAAAGGCCTTTATGAAATTATTCTAGAGTAATTTATGATTGTAGCCTACAAATAAAAGGGGAATGTTCAGAACACCTTAATCAGGCATAGTAGGAGTTTAAAATGCCCCCTCACAGATGGCAGGGTAGAAGTTAGAAAACATTATTCTGTTTAATTTCTGTTTTCTTCATATTGTGTTCTTCCTAAGAATGACATTTTCTTAAGAGGGGTGCTGTCAATATGGCTTCTCTAATGCAGGACAAAAACCTTGTTCATTTTGATTGATTTGCAGCTGAGAAAAAATTAAAAATGCAGTACAGCTCCACATACCAAAACATAATATTGAGGTAATCTGTGTCATGCTCATTCTTTGAGGAAGACAGGTGCAGAAAAATCTAACTGCAAAAATATTTTTGTGATGTTTTGTCACAGTGGATACCTAAATTTCCATATATAAATTACACGTTAAACCTGTTCAGCTTCCTACTACAGGAGATCATTTTCTGGGTATTTAATTTTCTGATATATAAAGAATAAGAGAAAGGATATCAGCAGAGTAAACTATAGGTTATATTTGCTCTGACAAAAGTATTCACAAATACACATGGATTTAAGTTTCACAATAACCGATTTCCATTTTATATTCTTAGATTGCCAGTTTAAGGTATTGCTTAGGTTTGACTTTTGCCCACTCTTAGAAACTTTCTATTTCCTTCAGAACTGTACTAAAGAACTGATCTTACAGTTTGTTGTTTCTTTTTTAGGAGAGAAATATTGGAATTAGAGTTGTAAATCAGGCATTTGGTTCTGCTGAAAATAAGTACTTTGACTTTCATGAACTGATGTGGGCCAGAGTTACAAAAGATAACTTCCATTTTTCAAGCATGCTGGTCATTAGCTATACAGATGCTTGTAACTGATTTTTACTGTACATTTAAATAATTTGATGGTAATTTATCTCATAATGAGGGTAATTTCTTGTTTTATTTTTTAAAAAATTAAAGTAGTCAACCAGTAATTATAGGTGTAAGGTATGAATTACTGTGCAATAGTTTTGTCTATGTGACTCAGAAGGTCAGAGTAGATGACTGTACCCCTTTCACATCCTAAAATATGTGATTTTATTTTTTTTTTCTAAAAGACATTTGGCAACAACATTTTTTGGACCTTGAAGCTCCTTAGTTTTCAGTTTCCATTGATGTATAAGCAAATTTCCAAATATTTTCCCTCTGCTACTCAGCATAAAATATTTTTATTCCTGTTTCTAATTAGGGGCTACCAGGAGATTTAAAGCTGCTGCAACTACATACTCTTCATTCCTTTGAAACCGAGAAATTTTGAGCAGTTTCATCTGCAAGGTTTTGTTTTTGACTTTTTACTGCATGATACATGTTTTATGTTTGTGGTATTTTGTTGAAGCCAAAAGTTACTCTGGCTTTATAGAGATCTTTGTCACTTGACCTATGGCAGAAAACAGAAGTGAGTGTTGTGCTGTTTTTCTGAAATTTTCTAATTGACGGAAAAACGCGTTTGTGAATATGACATAACATTTGTATAATTTTTTTTCTTATTTAATTCAAATTATGTTTATAGGACTACCTTGCAAATCCTTTTGTTTCCCTCATAGTTTGAATAGCTACATATGAAAACTTTGCCCCAGACTTTTGAGAAGGGACAGGGTGAAATAGAACAAAATGAATTAATGATAATGGACACTTCTCTAATTAAAAATGCTCCTAAAAGTGCTTGGTCTTGCTCTGGAGTCCCACACCCCAATTGGTACAATTCTCCATCAATTCAAGAGCTTACTTGCAATGTTACATGTGAAGCCAGCAGCATAGCAAAAGGAGTGGATGTTTCGAAACAAGACAATGGTTGTGAATCCAATTTTGATTTTGTACAGTGACATGAAGATGAAAGGTTCTTGTGCCAGGTTTAGATGTGTTGTCTTACAGAAACCACAAGTGCAGAGTTGGGGATTGGTCAGATTGGCCGTGTGCTAGAGCTGAAATCATCAACAGGCTTAGGGTATGCACGTCAGTGTGGTCATTTTTTAATTGTTGGGAAAGTAACCAGCAAAGGCCCAAAATCTACAGTGATTTTTATAGAAGTACCACTGAATGCAGATTGCTTATTAGAAAACAAAAACAAGTCCAAACCATGAAGCAAAATGAAAGTCATTGAGAATGCTTAGCAAGTCAAATAGTGTAAGAGTCTATGTGTAATTAGTCTTATTCTTAATTTCTAAAGAAAATAATATTAATCATCTTCACTGAATGCTAAATTGTGCCTGCTTTTCCATTTGGCTTGTTTGGTTTCATGTGTCTTGAGGAAAGGTTAAGACTGAAATTTGTATCAGTATAAGTCAATGTTAAAGAAATTATTTCACTTTGGGGGTGAATGAAATGTTTTCAGATTATTCAACAGTTTTTATTTCCTTCCCTTTTTAAAACCACAGATTGGTGTCTAAAAGGGAGTAATATATAAAAATCACTTAATAATGAAACATTTCCTTTAGAAGATATTGAAGAAGATATTGAATAAACTACTCCCATGTTTTTGCTGTTTGTACCTAGCCTAAATTTATACCTTGCCTAAAAATATTAGTAGAATTTGAGCATTATTTGGATTCTCCCAAAACCACAGTATGTAGTGAACTCATTCAAGGTAAAAAAAAAAAAAAAAAAGAAAAAAAGGTATTTAATAGCTTTAATTAAATCATAGCTGCTGACTTGTACTGAAAAATCTTGGGAGTAAGCGAAGGACCCTGCCAATTTGGATTTTGACTCTGATGCAGTATCCAGAGCTGTCAGCATAACCAAAATGAGATCTCAAAAGCTATTGTGCATTAGATAGCTGAAGGACAGCCATGTGGGAGGAAAGACAAGCTGGTTTGCTGCTGCTTATTCTGACATTTATTCATTGTGAACTGCAGCCCATCACTTTTATTTACCTATCCTTAAGAAGAGTAGCTGGGAGAAAATTAGGAAGGCTTATTACAGCATGGCTAGAAAAGAATTTCTTTATCTAAATGGTATTTGTGTTAGAAAATCATTAGAGAATAGATGAAACTATTTGGAAGCAAGATGGTTGAAGGATACATCAGTGTCAAATGTGAAGGCCAGTGAGTGGATGTGTGTTTCAGTGTGTGTATAAAGGGTGAGTGGGTGTACATGCAGTGACATTTTTTTCTGTGTTATTGAACTCAGAAATGTGTTCCTCATTTATACTAAGGCCTCGACACACTCTGCTAATGCTTAGCTGAGACTTTTATCTCGTACAGAGCCGTGCTCCTGGCAGCATTCATTGTCTCTGTATCATAGGATATGGGTCTAACCAGAGACATCAGACTTGAGTATTTATGAAATTTCTTGGTGTATGTGATCTTGAATTCTGCAGAGCTCTGTTTTTTGTTTCCAATTCAGATACAACTGAAAAATAACAGGACATTAGTGAGAACATTGGAATAATTTTTATTAGGGGACTGAGGCAACTAATATGAAGTAATTGGAAAAGTTTTAGTGTAACATTCACAAATTGTATAGCAGCTTGTAATATGATGCCGTTTTCTTAGTACAGTATACCTTGGGGCCAGAACTCAGCTGTTCAGAGCTCATGCTCAGTGTGACTGCATACTGAGGTACAGTTAAAGAGGGGTTCATGGTCCTATGACTATTAGCAGGGGCAGACCACAAAATTAATTATAGCACATTTTCAGTTTATAATTGAGTTGTTATTTTTATTACTTTCATAATTACCACCTAATTATTCTATATTTATTTTAATGGATTTATGGCAGTTAATATTTGGAAAAGTCCAACCTCAGAAAAATAAGACTGTTCATGGAAATAGCAGACTCTTGAGAAAGTTTAAGCAGACTTTGAATGCCATTCCATGTTTCTGAGATTATAAATCTAAAAGACTTGTCACAACCTGTAATATACCGTATGATAGAAAGGCAACAGGGGTTACTGGCACTCTCTATCATTTTGCTGGACTAAGCAGGCTGACTATGTCTAAGTGACAGCACAGCTGGGAGACTTGACACCAAATCTGGCCTCTAATGGTCCTTAGAGTAGTTCTTTTGTGAACACTGGTGGTGTATCACAAATGGGAATTGTCCGGAATGCTGTAACTGTTAAAGTGATGAACAAGCTTGGAGGAAGGAAGGTGATTCCAGCAATATTCCATTTGCCCTGATTACTGTTATTTTAAAAGCACTTTTATTTAGAAGCATACATGAAAATTAACCCAGATATAACCCAAAACTGTCATTAAAAAAACCAAACCAAAACCACACCAAACTCAAAAAACCAAAACCCCTCAGTCTGAACCTGTGTTTCCGTCCCGGTTAGCAGAGGCTGTGAAAGGCCCAGTTCTCCTTTGTGTAACTCCATTTGTTTTAAGTATTAGACACAATGTGGAAGTTCGAGCCGATTGAAATTGAAAGCTGATTTAACCTGAGCACTGCATGCAGGCAGATTCCCCATCCCATGCACCTTCGGGTGCTGTTTTCTGTCTCCCAAGGTGGCTGCCAGTGTTCATATTTTCTGATGATGATCTCCTGCTTACACCAGGGACTTCCTAAGGGTAGCAGAAATGCTCACAGCAGCCTGTGGTGCTGTACAGCATGACTCATGGTTGCGCTCTAGCACTCTTTGTGTGTATGAGATTAGTAGTGCTGCTAGTAGAGACTAATAATTCTTATAGGTGAGAGCTTTGAATTTGTTATTGCTCTCTAGAGCATTGTTTTATATGTTCATTGCTGTTATAGAATTGACTATGTAACTACAAACAAATAGAAAACATCATTTGGTATTATTTTTGATTGTGTGTGTCTATGTATGCAAATTTGTGTTGCTGTTGGTTCAGGATGTAGGTCTCCCAGAATGCTTTCACTGTGATCCCTTTGTGCTGCAAATATGGGATACCCAATTTTGCATTTGTCTGGAGTAAGGAGCAATATCCAGAAACCAATTTACTGGTATCAAAGCAGTATAAGTACTAATTCATAGAGGAGCTGCAGGTGAAAAGAACTGCAAGAATTAAAGTTGCCTTCTTGTGGTGCTGCAGAGTTGTTTTAGACAAAAAAACCCTGATAGAATACTACAGCAAATAAATCATTGGACTGTAAAGTAGAGATGGAAAAGACTTGGTAAATTATTTAGTAAATATTCCTGGTAAAGCAGTGCACATTTTAAAGCTTTCATTTTTACTCTCCAATCCAGACTAATTTTAATGTCCATTACTTCGTAATAGTAATTATTTGCAGCCTGCCACAGTGTCTCCAGGAAAAATACTTTTGTGGTCAAGGCACAAGACTGGGACTCAAGCGATTTCTTTTTTATCCCCTGACTCTGCATCTTTGCATCAGGGCACAGGAGCTTGCTTTTAAACAGGAAACATGAGGTTCCCTTGCCTCTTTCTCACCTAGATTTCATGGAATTCATAGAATCATAGAATGTTTTGGGTTGGAAGGAACCTTTAGAAGTAATCTAGTCCAACTCCCCTGCAGTAAGCAGGGACATTTTTAGCTAGATTAAGTTCCTCAGAGCCTCTTCCAACCAGATCTTGAATGTTTCCAGGAATGGTGCTTCAGCTAACCAGTCTGGGCAACCTGTTCCAGTGTTTCACCACCCTTATTGTAAAAAATTTCTTCCTTCTATCTAGTCTTAATCTTCCTTTTAGTTTAAATCCATTACCCCTTGTCCTATCTCAACAGACCTTACTAAAAACATTGTACCCATCTTTCTTAGAGGCCCCCTTTAAGTATTGAAAGGCTGCAAGAAGGTTTTCCAAGAGCCTTCTCTTCTCCAGGCTGAGCATCCCCAACTCTCTCAGCCTTTCTTCATAGGAAAGGTGTTCCATTTCTCTGATAATTTTTGTGGCCTTCATCTGGACCTGACAAACTTCAAATTTGTTTAGTCAGGACCTGTCTCTTCCTTTTAGATTCAGTTGCATTTTTCTATTTTTCTTTTTTTTCCCTATTTCTGCTTTATTTGAAAATAAAGTTAACAAAATATCTTATTTTGAAGAAAAATGTAACACTTGAGAGGCATCTTAATGCAGAAATTATTTTATCGTAATCAGCCCTTAACGGTGATAAATTTCTGTTTGCAAACCAGACAACACTAGCTTCCTAAAAAAAAGTAAAATAATTTTCTGTACTTTCAGCTCATATACTGCAATTGGTTCTACAGTTTAAAAATGCAAGCCCAGTATCATCAGCTTAGAAGAGCAGACACTGACTACTGTGAACTTGATTCTGCAGGCTGCAAAGACTTCTTGTACCGCAGGAATTCTGTTTTCACAGTGCCAGATTGTTTCCTTGAACTGCTTACCTCCTTTCCTGCACACTCATTTTCTAATGTTATTCTGTGCTAAAAAACTATGATGTTTTATGATCATATTGCGCAGTAAAGCCAATCTCCAACTTCATGGGAACATAAGTGTAAGGGAAGATTTGCATGGCAGACATTTCTTGAAGCAAAATAGAAAGGATAGCTGGATCTGAAAAAGACCTTCTCTTGTTCTAAGGAAAACCTGAAAAAAAAGTATGTCCTTAAATTGAATTGTTTTAAAATTGTACGTGTGGAGGTCTGTCTATTTAATGCTGAAGCTTAAAATTGCCAGATTGTTAAATACTACTGTTATCTTTCAACTTTAACTGTGGATGCTTATACGGCAGTTTACTGTAATGTAGTATACAGTTGTTAGTGCTGAAAAAACAATATATTATACAGAAGTTTTCAAGAGTTTATACATCTGCTGTCTATAGCTTTAGAAGAGAGAGTCATTGTTTTAAAAGGAAGAATGAGAACAATTTCTCAAGACATGTCTACAAATCAACTATTTGTATTATGGGGCTGGGTAGTAATGGATAAATTGTGCCTTCTGGAAAGAAGCAAGGATAAAATTTGTCTGCTTACCTGGAAAGAGTTTTTTCCTATTCTTTTTCCATCTGGTCAGCTCATAAATGAGAAGTAGTGAAGTTGTCTCAGAACACTAGAAGTATTTGATATCTACCAGTTATGATACAAATAAATTAACATGAGGCATGTTGTTTGCAATGTTTTCTTTAAAGTACTAAATAAAGGGGTATAAGTAGGATATCCAGATTCCTCACAGGAAAGAGGACATGGATCACCTTTGAAACAAAAGCTGCTATTGGCTATGTGGCATCAATACTCCTGGGAAATCATTCCATATTTCTCAAGCTACTTTAACATGAAATGCAGTAGGTGAAAACCTTGCAGTCAAATACTGATACGGCCAGTCAGTTCTTGGAAGATGGTGTTCAAATGCTGTATCTAAAAAATACTGGGTAAATGTTGTGCTGTCAGAAACACAGAAATGTGCAGAATAGGAACCACGATAAAATACATTCATATTTATAACCTGAGACATAATCTGATAGACTGTGGAAGAGCAAATGCTTTTGAGAGTTATTGATGGAAAATATTATTAGCTTCAATTTCCACACTGCTTCCTATCCCCCCCGTCCCCCCTTGAAGTTACCACCATTAGGCCAACACTAGGAATTTTTATAAATCACATTTTCAAATTTGATATAGAATATTAGCTTTCACTGAGAGATCTGATATGTTCATTGCCTTCAGTTTGTATTGTAAACACTTGCGAGTGTGAGTTGGCACTGGAGCTGACTGCTGTCAACAGCCCCGCTTCATTCCCTCCTGCAGTTTTGTCTTGTTAGTCTGAGATGTCAAAAACACTTTATTGATTGTGCAGTGGGAAACTTAATCTGGTTAAATGAACACTGTCCTATAACAGAACAACAGGTATTTGAAGGTGAGAGTAGCTAAGCTGATGTTAAGCGAGAAACATGTAGAAAGACCAGAAGCAAAGACTGGCCATTCAAATAGGACCAGGTTTCTTTTAACTCTTACAGGAGCATCAGAAAGAACTTACCTAGGAAAAGGGCAGACTGTCCATTTCTCCACGTTTTCAAAAGAGACAAGATGCCTTTTAGAAGTTATGTAACCATGCACAGTGTACTAACCTCAGTATTTGGTAAGAGTGTGAAATCTAGTGGACTGTAACATACAGGAAGTGAGATGAATCACTGACCCTTTATGGCCTTTTAGTCTGCATTCTTTAAAATAAATCCATCATTCATCTTGGCAATGGTCTTTGTGGTGGAATTGTCTTTTGTGAAGAACAGTTTCAACAAATCTGCAAGAAGTAAAACATAAAATATGGATGCACAAGAGGTGTTTCTACCACTTCGTTATTATGAATCTCTAAAATGTGTAAAACATCTGTGAGTTATATGCTTAAAAGTAGAAGGGAAAGTCCAAATCACACTAAGTTAGGGAGTGTCTATGACTACGAAAATGTATTCAGATAGGGTCTAATCTAGTGCCCTTCATAGT
>NW_010171891.1:21713-25064 GCF_000695765.1 Mesitornis unicolor | reverse complement strand
GCAGGAATCCTGTAGTTGATTCTTGGACATGAGGACTCACCAAATATAGTCTATTTTGCAAAGAGCATATGTCAACACAGTAACTCTAGATTTTTGTATGGTGTCTTTCATGAAAACTGAACCAGAAACTTAATCCCTTTCAAATGCCTACCTGAACAGAGAAGCCTTTTCAGTGTTAAGTGGTGTACTCTGAGTATGCAGGCTCTCTGAAACTCTTTCTGCATGCAATGGGAGCTCTAAGTTCCTGAATTTTTTGCAAAGGTTATGGTGAAGCCTCTGTACGCACAACACTTGACATTCTCTGAGTGCTGAAACATTGCTGGTCATGTAATATCACTGGTTGTTGTTGTCCATGTCTTTTTCCATTCTCTTCATTCATCCTTTGCTGTGTGAAGCAAGAAAATACAATTGAAAAGGGATCATCATAACTAAATTCTGGGAAGTGCATGTCAGAATTAATAATTCTTTATTTCTGTGGGACACCAAGTCTTTAAAGATTGTGTGATCTGGAGTGTACAAACCCATTTTCTCCCAGCACTGTAGATCAGTTGAATCTGAAGATTTTTCATCTAACATTTTAGTAATGTTTTATTCTGAATTGTAAATTGCACGCTTAATGTTTCTAAATTGCAGATTTCACATCTTTTCATCTATATTTACATAAGAATCTGAGCCAGTATTTGTATTCTTTGTTTGTTCTTGGTGGCTGTTGCAGGTAATGGCAAACATGTGGAGTGGCTACGTGGGAAGGATGGTGAGGTCTGGGTCTGGGTTATGGGAGAAGCCCCAGGTGACAAGCTATATGAACAGATATCAGAGGAGCTCATAGCAGAGCAAGCCAGGCAACAAGCACAGAAGGAGGCAGAAGAACTATGGTGAGGATTTAAGAATCTGAATTCAGGGCCCACTTGGCATAATGGGAGACATGGCCTTGTAGAAAGGTAGCAGGTAATGGTGGGTAAAACTGGTAAGTATATTTTGTGAACGATTGCTTTCACTTCTCTTGGCAATTTTTCAGCACGTGAAAAATGTAATTTTATTTTTATTGAATACTGAAAGACAAAAAGTCTCTTTCATAAAAAAGTGAAGAAAACCTTTTTATTTCAGGGAATTTTACTATACCACTGACCAGTTTGTAGATAAATAAAAATGGGTTTGAAATTATTAATTTAGAAATGTTTGTTGTATCACACAGCTATGCCCACAATGGGGATTTGTTATATAAATTCCTTTTAAATTGGTTTCATTTGCGTATTGCTTGTATTAATTCTCATCGCAGCAGTTCAGAATCCGATTACACAAAGTGCCATGCTGGTGTTTTCAGCAGGGCCTCTTCCGGCTTTGGGAGAGATTCAAAGGTATTTTGATGCTTGATGTTGTTGGGAAATAGGTCACCTGTCTCTTGCACTTACTTTTGTAATGCAGCACTGAAACGTGACAGTTTAAATACCAGATTATATTATATTATTCCTTTACATATGAGACTCTCCTTGCTTACAGTGATTGGGTATTTAATCAGGGATTAAAACCTTCAATCTGTGATTGGCATTGCTTTTACATTATCAGTACTAATAAAAAAAAAATCTAGTGAAAGAGTTTGACACACATTTGCATTCATATTTGAGAGACAATAAATTCCCAATCTTGCTTTGCTAGACTGATAGAAAAATCTATTTTTTTCAGCCAGGGAAGGAAAACTGGAAGATATGACTCAAAGACAACCAAGAAGTACTTTTCTAATTTAGAAGGTGCTAGTTTAATTAGTCATTTATCAAAAATTTAAGATGTCTGCTGTCTGGATAGTTTCCTCAGATCTGATTTGTGGTAGTTCTCTTGTTAAATACATTTTAATTCTTTCCTTGTATATTTCCATGAATTCTTATGCTAATTATTTGTAGCAATCAGTGAGCAAATGCTGATCCTCATTTTTTAAAAAATAATAATTGTCATAAATTATTTTTATTTTCAAATTGTTTTCTGAAGGAGACAAAAGGAGGCTGAAATTACAAAGAAATTCCGGGATGCTATGGCTCAAGAAAAAGCCAGAATAGTGGCAGAAAAATGGAAAATAGAAATAGAAGACCGGAAAGCTGCCAAATTGGAGGAGGAAAAAATTCAGGAGGAATTGAAGGTTTGCATAGAATTATTTCATTTTTTTTAAAAATAATGTGTTTATTTAGATTCAAAGTTCTTCTCACCTTCAGTGCATATTTATAAATAAGCTTTAAAACCTAGAGTTCTAATTTTTCATCCTGGAATATACAGATAGCTACATGGTGTTCACTAGAATAACTGGGTGAGTGATGCAAAAAAATGACATATGTGATTCAAAAGTGTCAGGACAATCAAACTGGTTTTTCAGCTCACACATTAACAAAATTGTTCAGTCATCTATGCTCAGTGAATCATACAGGAGAAAAAAATGTACAATTGTGAAGTGTCTCATTTTAAGTTAATTTACTTGCATATATTCTTTGTATTTTTGAAGAGTTGCTCACATTTAACTTGAAAATTTTGTCACTACTTTCTTTAAAATAATGAGGGGTGGATCCTTGTCCTACTCAACATATAGGAAAAGTCCAGTTGGCTTTGCTGGCAGAATTTAATTTGCCTGATTTTTATTGACTTCATCATTGTTTTTCTATGAGCTCAGTTACAATATTTTAATTTTTGTTTGAAATAATATATTTTTACATTCTCTTCTCGAAAATAAAAGGAAACTAAGCAGGGAGAGGAAGTCTCTGCCTATCCCTTTTGTATTACTTCATAAAGATAACTTTCTTAAAAAATGAGGAAACAAAATATAATTGATTTAGTGTGCTGAGAAATTATTGCAGTCTTCTGAGTCTGGGATGTGCACTGTGAGACTGCACAGAATTGGTGAAGCTGAATTTCCATGGAGAAAACCTGTAGCAAAATATGACTCCTGGGAGATTTCCTTCCAGTAACTTCCATCTATGTGCCTCTGCCCTGCTGGCAGCTTGCTGTGCCATTTTTTCCCTTCCTGGGATGGTGATTAAAGGTGTGGAAAGTGTGGATAGACTCCGTGCTTGTCCCTCTCTGATGGGAGGAATGCTGAAAAACTTAGTGTTAAATTCATGTGATTTGGTTACAAACTGGAGTCAGCAAGTAACTTGTCATTCTATAAACTGTGGGATGCAGGTTTGGAGTGGTTATGTAGCACAAAGCAAGGGCAGTTCCTGTAGCCTCCTCTGCATAAAGTTGCTGATTTACCTTTGCACAATTAATCTGAATTCATAGGAAAGAACAGAGCCTTTGAAATTTGATGTCAATGAATAATGAAACTATACCTTTCAAGTGCCTTTATTAATGCATGAATAATGAGCATAG
>NW_010171891.1:0-21693 GCF_000695765.1 Mesitornis unicolor | reverse complement strand
CTCTTTCCTCTGCTTTACGGAAAACAAAGATCGATACAGACCTGCTCAGTCACATCTCTGTGGTTAATTTACAATGCACTTGATGGAGTAAATGCCCACAAGCTCACTGTTGTTCTGTTTTAGAGTCTTTTTTAAAAAGCAGAGTGAGCATCTTGTGAGACTTTTGGTGGCCAGCAGTTATAATTTTCTATTAAGCAAAACTAGTCTTTCAGTTGTTCGTACAATTTAAAGGGAATGGCACCAAATTCTGTTCATTTTCATATTGATAGAAAGGAAATGCCACAGAGATCTGTGTTCCCAGTGTTTCTTGGGGGGGGGGGGGTGAGAAGGTAGCCTTCATCCAACTGTGTACTTGGTAGGAGCATGAATTGCACTACTGTCAGTTGGATGAGACTTTGGTTCAGTTTCTACTTTGAATTTCAAAAACTAATCTTTGGTCAGGATCTCTTTAGCCCTGTTCATAATGTTGACAACATCTCTATTTTATCAAAGAAAGAGAAACCTTTTTTCTCCCCTATGGTTTCCTTTAAATCAAACATTTGAAGAGAATGTTTTCAAAAATTTAAATAAATAGACCACAGCTTTTAAGACAAGACACAGCAGCAAATAACTCTTTGGCTTCAAAAATTAGTTTGGAAACAACATATTTTGCAGCGATTATTTTTTAAAATGCTCCTTTACTGAGTGTGCTCCTGGCATTTGCTGTATTAATACAAAACATAGTCCAATTATGCTTTCAGCCCTGGGTCTCCAGTTAGGTCTATACTTTAAGACCTGTTAGGAGGGACTTGGACTAACACAGGATTCCACCAGCAGAGATTCAAATGCAGGACTGAATCCCTGGTACTATAAGACCACATTGCTGCTATTCAGAAAAGCAGCTTATCTATTACTTGGTCTTGAAAGAGAAGATCTCACACGTAGTGCTGGAGAACTACCTAAAAAACAGTAAAGGCAAGTAGAATCTCCCAGGCTAATATGAGGGAGTTGTTAACTTCTCTGTCCGCTGGCTTATTTAAACTCACTTGACTTTCCTTCTCCTTCCCATTTTACTCTTCTTATAACTGCTGTTGTGCAGTGGAAGAAGTACTTGAAATATTTACAAGCTGAATGACTGAAAAGGTCATTAGATAGGAATATAGGAAAATTATGTTTCTGGCATCTACCTCCAACTACAAAAAATGGATAAAGCTAAGGTGTTAGGGGAAAAATTGAATTAATGAATCTACTCATGTATGACTGCAGTCACTGAAATCACAAAGAAATGTGCCTTTCATGAATGATTCAGGGTGCAGAATGAGATGCAGATCAGTTAGCAATCCCACTTTAATAGGTTTAAAATATTTAATGTAAGGTAGTTGTCCTTCTGTGGTTTAGAACAGTCTCTAAACTGGGGTATGAAAAGTTCAGTCTCTGCTAATTCTTCATCCTCTTGAAGCATTTTGACTTGGGAGATTGACACTCTCTCGTCACTGCTGATGTGTTTAATTTCTAAGCATATTGTATCACAAACACTCCTTTTAAAAATGCTTTTATTCCACTTGACCTATCATGGGACTTTAGGGCTGTCTGCATTAGATAAATGATATTTCACATATCAAAGTGAATGATAATCCCTGTTTCCTTTTCAAACACCATTAGAAAAGTATTGCTTTCCTAAGTGTTTCTTAAGCAGAAATGCTTTTAATTTATGATGCTACAATATAAATGTTGACTGCTCCTCAGTTTAAGGACAGCTAGTCTTTTATGCACCTGTTGCAAAGGAAAAATAAGAGAGTAAGTTACTATCATTAATCTTTTTTGCTAATTCACAAAGGCATAATTTCCTACTGGTATCAGTCGCTGTCATTAAGAGTCTTGAAAAATGTGCAGAGCTCGGGCAAATAAAAGGTATGAGCATCAGCCAGCCAGGGGAGGGTAGTAACCTTCAGCTACATTTAGAAATAACAGAGGGATACTCTCACAGCTTGTTCTTCATGTGGTTTACATAAAGCAAGAGACTATTAATAGTAAAGTACTATCTGTATGACAACATCAGATACCGGCCAAATTTAATAACATAAGTACAGTTGACAGTAAAGCTAGATTGCTTCTTAAGAATTCCTGGGGAGATGAAATGTGCATTAACCAGAAGTTGCATATAAATTTCCATGTGCATTGTTTTTCTTCATGTATCAAAAATGTTTAGTTGGAGTTTTAATGAGAGTGGCATTTAAGGAGAAATAATCCTTATTCTGTTGATAGGCAACAAGACAGTAACAGTGCATTATAATTTCCTGTCACATTTTTTTTAATGCAAGCTCATGACCTTTTATTCCAGTTGTGGCAAGTGAAGTGAGCTCTTTTTAAGGTGCAGATCCAAGGGTTTCTATGTACTGTCTGTTTCTGTTCTCAACAAAGAAGACAGTTTTAGAATCAACCTTCAGAAAAGAACAGAATAATTAGTGCTTCTGTTCAGGAAATCTCTAATAAGGACAGCCCATGCTTAGTAGAAAAAAACACATTTCAGTTCTATTGAATTACGTGGGCTTTCAACACACGTCTGAATGCTTTACTATGCCCAAAAGTGCTGTGGACCTGATTCTTCAGGCAGTTGCCGTCAGGTGTAGTTTAGGAATACAGTAAAATGTACCACTCAGGGTACTGTGAGCTGTTTGTGATATAGCAGTGAGCATTCTGTACTGATCTGAAAAAAGCTCTTGTGTCCAAGTAAACATCAAGCACTTGAGTGGGCCCGTTGTCTTTAAGTGCAAATAAGCTGTAAGTTCAGCTCTGTGTTTCACTGTGCCAAGAAAACACTGAACTCTTTCCTAAGGACAACATGCTCAGAATCCAGGAATATGACAGCAGCTTCTTGTTCTGGCTTGGCACCCAGCTCATTCTGAAAATGTGGTGTCCATTCAATCACAGTTGTTATAATTCAGTAATACTTAGTTTTGTTTTCTTTTGTGAGACCACAAAAAATTTTTTTTCTATGCAGTTTTCTCTCTATCAATGTTGGAAGTGACACAGCTGTTAGTTTCTGCTGGGAGTCATGTCTGCAGGATTTTTCTATCCCATTTGTGAGGAACTGTGATATTAATTTTCAAGAAAAATCTGTTCCCCGGTAACATCAGTAACAATTGTGCTGCTGAAGCCACTGTCTTTATTGTGTATTACGAGTAAAAGCTAGCAAAACTCTGATATTTTCCATGGGTAAATGGGAAAATCTGAGCCGCTAATGAGCATAGTTTGCATATCAGGAATTCAAGCTGTGAAGAGTCCCTAAGATCCAGAGACAGACTCTTAGTTGATTGTCACTGGATCTTTAGCACGTTACATGAGTCTGCTCCAGCACTGCAATAAATCTCAGATCTCTCTGAATCAGGAAGAGTCCCTGGTTTGTTTTTTTTTATCTCCTCTAAAATGGGATCTTTGTGAACCAGAATATGTTATCGCCTCCCAATATGAGCCATATGTGAACAGCATATCCATGACTGAAATGTAACTTCTATATAAACTATGACTGCATTTCATACATTTGTCTCTGCAAATACGTGCAAAGACCAGTGAAGTGATGTAAAACCCACGTTCCTTTTGAGACACTGGTAGTAGAGAAGAAATAATGTCTCTGCAAATACTTTCATTTTTTTGAGGAAAGTGAGAGAATATTCTCAGAAAAAGGTTGGGAAGGATTGGACGTATTTCTTCTGATACTCACAGTTCTGTTGGAAACAGTCAGGTGGGTCTGCAGGGAATGCTGATCTCTGAATTGAGCCTGTTGTGTCAGCCTTGCTGAGAACAGCCTGTCCTGCAACCAGAGACCCTGAGATTTCCAGATTCCCTCTCTTCAGAGAGCAGAGTCCTAAGGACTCAGATCTCAAGACAAGCTGTGCTTAGCTTTGTGGCAGGTAGCCTGAATGTGTGCCCTGGCTCAGAGGGAATTGCTGAGGGGTCTCAAGAGATTCACAGTAGTTGTAATGCAGCTGATGAGCTGCAGCTCTCAGGGCTGCCAAAGACACTTACTTCCTGCCAGCCTGAAGCATTGAGGGAATCCCAGGCATCCTTTGCTTTGCAGACGACTGTTGTAGCAAATACGTCTTGTAGGTTTTGCCCTTAGCAGGGTGGCAGCCATTCAGCTGTCCTGTATCTTGTAAGTCTCGCTAGCGACACCCCAAGAGCCATGGCAGCCAGAAGCTCTGTTTTCCATTGTAAAAAATTAAGTTGTTATATTTTGCCTTTTCCTCAGTGCATTTTTAAAAAATCTTTCTGCAGTAAAAAAATAAATGGTGACCTTATCTCCTTTCAACTGCATTGAACTGAAACATTAGAAGTTAACCATGGTTAATATTAAATATTGTTTAAAGCTGGCTGTAGCAAAGCCATCGAACACTGTGAGGCATTCATTTACAGTAACAAGACAGTGGTAAATCCTCAACTGCCAGAGGCTGGACAAGATTATCTAGCATCTTCAAATTCTCTGATGGAGTTAAAGCTGGAGAGGACTACTCCTGCATATTGAATTGCCAGTCTGATTTGTTGCAGCAGGTTGGGATTTCTTGACAATTTGCAATTACGTACTGAATTGTTACCTTCATAATTATTCTGAAAGAGCTGAAAGGATCATGGCACACAATACAATCTCAACTGCCAACCAGAAGATGGTGTTTGTAGGTTATTATAGATCTTCACTCTCAGCTCTGATGTGTGTAGAATTGGGTTCATGGGAGAAGCAGATAAACTGGTTGCTGTGTTCTTCCAGTGGAGTAAGTGTGAAATTTTTTTGTTTTCATTTTAAATACAAATATGTATTTTTACTCGTACTTGACAAAAGGAAGACTTTTCTTCACTGTGTTGTACTAACAAGTGTTGTTTCTTCGCACACACATTTATGGAGTTGCGCAATATACTTACCCATGCATCCATACCCTAATTTGAAATATAGAATTTAAAAGTTTGCTTACTTTACAAAATGAAAAAGGTTTTGTGAATTAAGAATGGAGTGCCAGCACTGAGGTTTTTTTGTTATTTCTTCAATCACTGAAATCTTCTCCTTCTCTCTTTAAAGAAAAAAAAGGTAGAATTTTATAAGTAAGCATTACTGCTTTTCATTACGAACTCAAACTCTACCTGAATTCTGGTTTGTTGGGCTTTTGTATTGGTTTGATTTTTTTTGACACTTTGTTCTTTTTACTACAAATGCTTCAACAATAGCTACAATAAAAAAACCCAAACCTGTGACAGAACTCTTGTGTGATTAAGAGAAGCTGCTATGAGATTTTTTTCTTTTCCCATAGTAAGTTTACCTTGTGATTTCAGATGTTGAGCAGAAAGCAATTTGATAACCATCTTCCTGAAATGATAACTTAAATGTATTGGATTATTTTAGAAAGTGAATCTAGATGAATAAATATTCTCCTCATAAGGAGAAAGAACAGCTGAATTGTCACCTTCAAGAAGGTGATAAAGCCATTTACTAGTAACAGAAATACAGAATCACTATGGGGTATGTAAATTTTTTTTTTTTAATTCTGAAGAAGCTGCTGGGCTTTGAATTCAGTGTTTCCTAAAAGCATTGATATTTTAAAAATAATGAGGTGTCCACTCAACTAATCTTTTTAGGACTCCTGAGATAACAAGCGGGTACAGTGTTTGTTCCATTATAAAATTAAATAAAAACCTATTCTTATTAATAATTCAAATTATTTCAATAATATGAATAACATTGTGAAGTTCGGTTTTGGTTTTTTGTGAGATTCAATTGAACAATGAATTAAATCTGCTTCTTTGCTACCGAAGGAAATTGGGAACACTTATTAGGAAACAGATACTGAGTTCTATTTCTACACTAGTCAAGCTTTTGTGTTATTGATAGCATGTGAAAGACCAACTGTAGAGGCAATCTTTATCAGATTTCCATCTCCTTTAAAGTCTAATTGGAAGGGAACTGTTTTGTATGTTACTTTTAGCTACATTTTGCAAAGTGACTGGTGGGTGCCGAAGGATCTGGCTTTTCTTCCAGAATGTAACGATCTTGGTATTTGGAAAACATTATTCTCTGTGTTACTTATGATAACACATGGTGACAGCTGCTAAACTAAGAACACCACTAAATCAGTTACTGAATTCTGCAAATTCTGTAGATGGTGTGTATGCTGCTTGAGTGACAACAATATCTTCAATGGGAGTACATGTGACTTGAAAATGAGCGATGCTTATGGATTGTAGGATAACACAGGTTTTGGTGCCACATGATAAAACATGTTTTCTATACAGATTTCAGGTCTTAGATAGTTAGATGTTCCTTATATCCTGTTCATCCTGTGCATTTCAAAACATAACTTCCTCAGAAACTCCTAGAAGGTAGAAAACTTCTATTATTCTGTTATGGTAGGGGAGAAACCCTAAGTTAGAAGAGACAATGAAGGTAACATAGCTACTCTGTGGGAGGATGCAACTGAAACAGTGTTTTAAATTTTGGCATATTCTTCATCTTTAGTCACCTCTATTTTACTTCATTGTCCCTAGAAAAGGGAAGAAGAGGAAAGAAAAAAGGGTGAAGAACAAATAAGGCAGCAGGAAGAAATACGAGCAAAAGAGTTGTATCTGAGTCTCAAGCAAGCTCAGCAGCATAGTCAACACGGTGACGATGACCAGGAGTGGGAAGAACAGTGTGAGTAAAGTTGCCTTCACAGACTAATGTATTTCTAAAAGCAAATAAAAGGAGACTTCTAGAATGGAAAAGGATGTTGCTGAAAATCTTTTTTACCTAGAGCAATGCAAAATTCTTTATTATGCTGCAGGAAATTACCAGCTGAACTTACAAACAGAAGTTACTGTAAGTTTACCAATTTCACTTTTCTTCCTGAATAAGAGTCCATGTCAATGCTTTATAGGAAATTTTTTCTATACAATGTCTAAGGTCATTAAATTTTGTTCAATGTAATTAATTAACAGTTTTGGCTTAGTAATAGTAATACTGGACACAGTTATTTTGACAGCTTGTCCTCAGCTATCTCTGAAAAGGTAAAATCTGTCTTCATCTGTGTTTTTATTACTTCCATATGGTGATGGGGTCTAGCTATAATATCAGCACTGAAACTCAGTTAATTTAAAAAGATTACAGTAAATAAAACTTAGATTTTTGTCCTGAAAAAAATCCTTATGATGGTGATCTCTATGAAGGTGCTTTTCCTTTTTAGCCAGCCTGAAATTCTTTATTAATATCATAATTGTGATTAATTTAAAAATACGTTAGTGATTTTTTTTTAAATGGATAAGGAACAGAACAAATATATTACTCTACGGACTTATGCATACATGCTGTAGGCAAGTAAAGATCCACGTTTTGAGTAAACCAGAATTAATAGGTTATTGTGAATAAAATGTTTCTCTGCTCCATCTGGTGTCTATTGTATATTTGAATTAAGAAGTAAGAAGTTTGTTTATAATAAAAATTGTGCATTCTTGTTGAAGGAAGAATATTTTTTTATTTGCCCAAACATCTGTGCAGATTTGATTACTCTGCAGAAAAAAAGGAAATGTAATGGTTGAAAAGTTTTCATTCATGTTGTGTTATGTATTAATTATATGTAACACTAAAGTTATTCACTTAATATTAAAAATAGTTTTAGGGAGCTGATATTCAGTATGTGTTGCATTAAATACGTCATGAAGTAGGAAAAAATATTTCTCTAGTGTTATTTATTTTTTGGCAGAAGTAAAAGAAATGTTTCAAAAGATGCAGTGAATTTGTTTTATCATTTTAGTAATCAGTTTAGGAGTTCCTGAAGACTAATTACTGAGGTCCTGTTACCTGGGATTGATGTGACAGTGAACCATTCTGTACAACATGAATTATTTCTATGTATGATACAGCGGTGCCATTTTGTAAGCAAGCTACGCTCATTTTTGGTCAATAAAACCTCTGTATATTACATTGTCAATAAAGAGAAGGTAATTATTTCCTACAGAATTATCTAAAACCAGGTGTACAGGTTTATTTGGAAAGGAAATCTATAGCTGTCTATATTTTGGGTGTTTAATTGCAGAATGAGTTGGGGGGGGAAAGAGCCCTTTAGTTTTGTAGAAAAAGAGGCATCATCAATTAGTATTACCTGGCAACCTAGAGGATGATATGTACCTTGGCATTTCTTCGATAGTACATAAGGAAAGAAAATATATTTGCAACCATGTTATTAAAAAAAAAATCCAGCCTATCTTTACACTGAAATTGGTTATAAAACAAATTACTATAAACATTACTAAAATCTGCTATTGTTTTCTTGTTATTGCATTAAAGAAGTAACTGGGGTTTTAAATTGTTGTCTCAGTTTTCTCAAGGAATGCTGGTGGTACAGGGACAGATATCAGAAATGCACTAGAGGAATTGCAGGAGAAGGCAGAGAGGAAAGGAACAAGCTATGAAAGTTTTTGACTATGATTTCTGTAATGGCATTCTTGTTCTGTCAAAACACTCAGCTGATGGGTATAATCTACCAGCAGTATTTTTTCTTGTGTAACCTTTGGAATATTCTGTATGCTCTGAAGAAGTTCTGTAACTTTCAGTCTGTGTATCTTAATACCTATAGACCTGTCTGCTTGTGGTCAAAAGGATGAGCAACTGCTGCTCCCGTAATTTCAAGTTATCTAGCCTGGCCAGCAATAGTAGTGCTATTGTGACAAAACAAAAGCTCACCACCTTCTAGCTGGCAGCACCACAGCTGGGTTTTGCACCCTGCTATAAATTCTCTGCTGAGAGTTTCTGCTGTTATCAGTAATTGATTTAGCAGTAAACTAACTGCAGACTAAAGACTAGAGTGTATCACATCCTTGTTTATCCTCTTATGCTTATATCACTGTCTCAATTTATCCCAGTTGGTTTGAGGGCTTAGAACTGTGTTCCATTAGCAAATGGGTGTGACAACTTAAGATACAAAGATGCAGTTTTTAGTGCCTTATCTGAAACCAGTTCCTGGCTGGTTTAGACTATACCATCAGACTTTGCATTAAGCTTCCTGATGAATGTTAACATCTTCTGTTTCCTTAACTTTGGTGCAGGAGCCAGAACCTGCAGCAGACAGGCAATAAAAAAATACTTGGAAGTGGGAATATCTGAAATTGCTATGGAATGAACCTCAGGTTCACCGGATTTTCACTTTTGATTTCAATTTGGGATTTTTGCTTTTCCTTTTCATGGTAATCCCTTTATTTTGTCTTCAAATACTCCTTTGGGACACTGAGAGGGAATTTAGTCAAGTTAGGCAAAGCTTTTAACTTATCATCTTTTCTAAGCAATAAATAAATGCATGAATGCATAAAAGAATTACAAGCAGAAGTAATATTAAAATCTTTTTTCTCTACACACCTGCAATTGAAACCATGTTGCCCATTAGGAGCAAGGCCAGGCTCCTTTGTGTCTTACCTCTTTGAAGTCAGCCCTTCATATTCTGTAGTGCTGGGGGGTCAGTACGAAAAGGAACAGCAGTGCTACAGCAGCTATTGTGGAGAGCAAATGCAGCAATGATATTGATGACACTACTAATTTATTTAGTAGATGGAATTTAGAATGTGATGAGGACTCATCTCTTCTCGTAACCTTATCCCCCAGCTGTTTATTGCCAGGGCAATAAGCAAAGTGTTTCTGTTGTTTGGTTCAGTTTGCTTCTGCTATTTGCCTGATTCAGCCAAATAACAATAAAAGCCCATAGAAACTCTGTGTTAATTGAAATACAGAATTTTAGTGCTTTTAAAGATACTAAATGACAAATGTATAATAACTTGAGAAATCAGTACTAAAAGAAAAAAATTATGTTGTAAGAGCAATTATACACTTGATTTCTCATAATAATTGGCAAGTGAGAAGATGAATAGTGGAAAAGACTGATTCACAGAGGCTACTGTTCAAAGCTTTTATTCTTTGAAACTGAGAACTGAGGATAAGCTTGGATAGAGGAGTATATATATATTCTGATTAGTTTTGGAGCTTTCTACAGGTTGTTCCATTTCGTAGGTTTCTAGTTTATTCAATAAACATATACTCTGTATCACAGTCCTGAAGTGTGACCTCTCTCTCTGCAAGAGCAGAAAAGCGATCTGTAAAACTTAGTAGGAAAAACTGTAGCATAAATATTAATCTGATTTAATATTGTGACAGGTATTCTGTTAGTACACTTACAAACCCCTGCAAACTGAATCAAGCAAAGAAATGCTCAGATACCATCTGACCAGCTGTACCCTCGTCGAGTAAAAAAAGTAAATAAAGTTGAGTGACTTGATCTATTCTTATGTCCCTAAGCACCCGCTTTTTGTATCTGTTGGAAGTAAGATACCAGACTGACTCATTATAGCTTCTTTTGTATTGTTATATTTGTCTGTTCTTCTACAAACTATATCTATGAATTTATTTTTGTCTGAATTTTAAAGGAATTTATGTTCATTAAGTACTTACCTTCCACAGAAATTCAAGTGAGTGAATTTACTGGCAGGAGCATTTGATAAAATACTGAATTTTAAATTGAGTAGTTCCCAGTTCAGCTATGCCTTAACTAAGCAAGTGCTCAACCTTAAGTATGTGCTCACTGAACTTCAGTAAGTCTCAGAGTGGGTTGTTGAATAGGGATGGGAATATTCACATACTTTCAGATAAGAAGATTGCTGAACTGCAGCCGTATTGCAGAGTATCTGTGGGAAGTTATTTTCCAATTAAGAAAGGGGAAAAACACTGTGTGATTTGTTTGTGCGCTCAGAAAATTTGAAGATTGATTTTTATCTATTAGGTAGTAATTTTGAACTGCTCGTAAACAAGCTTCCAAGAACTATTAACAAGGGTGAAGCTGACACAAAATAATTTATAAAGGAGGATGCATGTTCACAGCACATGGGTTTTTTTCTGCTTTCACATATTTCTAACTGTAACTCACAGCTTTTCAAAAACAAATAACAGTCTATACAAAAAGGAGAGTTCCTAGTCTTTCACAAATTATGTGATCAAATTCATCTGTGGAACAGCAAGAATTAATCCTCATCTGTATAAAAAAATTTGATATTAGGAATTGCCAGGATTGCTAATAAGGATTGCTCAATCCTAACTGAAAATGTAAAAGGCAATCATGTGTTTTCACTCAAAAGACAACTTAGGTTACAGTAGAGTAATAATAGAATATCGCAAACTGTTCAAGGAAAATAAAGCAAACTCAGATTGAGATCTATAGGATCATAAGAGATTTTGCATGCACAGGCTTTTCGGTTTCTTCTTTTTTGTTACAGTATGTCCATACTGCAGGTCATGTAGAAATTTCCAAGCTGGCTTTAGAATATTTATTTCTGGTAATCATATAATCGACAGCACAGATTTCAATCTTGGTATTTTTACCAGATTTCCAGGAGGATTTGGTAACCCATTTTTGGTCTATTCTACTGCAGCTACAATCACACTGACACTTAACCTATCTACTTACTACCTACCTATCTTAACACTTAACCTATCTACCTACCTTAACCATCTCAGGCATTTCTGCACAAGTTACAGTGCCATTAAGGTATAAGTGTGCTTAAGAGCACTTAAGATCGATGAAGGAGGATCATAGAATGATAGAATGGGTTGGGTTGGAAGAGACCTTAAAGATCATCTGTCCCGTAGGAAAGGAACACCTCCTACAAGACCAGGTTGCTCAAAGCCCAATCCAGCTTGTCATTGAACACTTCCAGGGTGAAGACATCCACAACTTCCCTGGGCAACCTGTGCTACTGCCTTATCACTCTAACAATGAAGAATTTGCCCCTAATATCTAGTCTGAATCTACCCTCTTTCAGTTTAAAACCATTACCACAAATCCTATCACTAGACTTCTTGATAAAGAGTTCCTCCCCATCTTTCGTTTCTCTTGAACTTGAGAAATCAATCACATTCCTCATTTCCCACTGTTGTCAGTCCTGATGTTGTTCTGTAATATAAAAGGAAGATGAAGAAAATGTAATTATTTGTATTAATTCTTGATGCTACATATATGGACCTATGGTGATGATTCAGAGATTTTTAAGGAGAGAAGACATCATTCAGCTATCTAATTTCCCTACCAAAAATACTGACTATTGAATTTAATGTGTTACATTGGGGTCATGCCAGAACTATGTTTACTGTAAGAGGACAGCCCCTCAAGAAAAGTAACCTGTTCCTACTTAAGATAGTAGTAAAAATCCTGACTAAATTTGCTTTCTTATTGTGAGCGAGGTTATGACGTGTCCTGAAATACTAGTAATGCAGAATTTGTGGCTGCTTCAATCTTAGAATATTTGTGTGAGACTTGATCCAGACACTTATTTCTAGTGATGCAGTTCAGAGTCAAAGAGAGAAACAGGAATATTCACTAAATTATATTGTGAGAAAAACCTGCTACAGAAAAGTGTCCACGTTTACCTTCAAACTCTGACTGACTCTCAAAATAGATAAATTTTTGGGAGGTGTCAATGTGGGAGGACAGTTCATGTGGCACACGTTACCTTGTCTGGATTCGTGTAGATTCCTGACCAAAATGGCTGAATAAATCTTTATCCGGAATACCACTTCCAGACACCAGAATCAGTTATCGATGTCAGTGACTTTGATTATTTACCTGACACAAAGTCCCTTGACCAGTCAGATAGTTTTAAAAGAAACTTGGGATAACATAGCAACACAGATCCACAGCAGGACTTACGCTAGACAACTTGTAAAGATAGAGGACTGTCAGAAAAGAGAGAGAGGTTTCTGGGAATAACTGTAAGGAATGGGAGAGGAAGAAAATCAAGACTTCTATAATGAGAAAAAAAATTTATTAAGACGCCCTTTGTGTCCCTGTGGTCAATGATACATTTCTTCAGATACCTAAATTGGGTAATTTCTACAAAAAATTCTTCATAATATGAAAGAGATGCCCATAATATATGTCTGTATATATATTAAATCTATATGCACGCATTTAGATATCTATGGCTTGCAGCCTTCCCTATCATAACATATATATATATATAGACACATATACGTGTATATAAATATATGTATGCCCATATATGTGTATCGATATGGAAGGCTGCATGTCATACATGCATTTAAAAAGTTTTCTGAATGTTGATATTTGACAGTTGCAGACTCTGCTACCTCTCCACATGGTCTTGTGATAAGAAAGATTTAAATTTGATAGCTTGGGAAAATGCAGTTCAGGTCACTAGCTTCTGAAGTTATAGATTTATTAGCTTGCAAAAATAGAGTAGGAAGATCTGTTGAAAAGAGTATCTTCTGCTGAGGAAAGTGGGGCATGAAGATACCTTGCCTTTTTCATTACCAGCCAGCCTGTACATCAGTAGAAAAGAATACCAGAAAGCTCGAGGCAGTCTGCCCTCGATCTGTGTACTGCACCTGTGACAAACAATGACTGGCTTCTAAATTGCACTCATCTTCCTTGCTGCTGCAAACACCAAGTCCGCATTGAAAGCAGCCATTACCCAGTGACTTTACAAAGGATAAATCACGGAAATTTTGTAACTAATATTTTTGAGCCATTGAAGTAGCATACTTAGATGACATTATCTACCCTTAAAAATAATGACCTGCAGGATAAATAGTGAAATCTTTCTGTGCCATACCGTTGTTTGTTACTGTGTTTAGCTACAACTACACTGTATGTAGTTCAATTAAACCAAAATCCTACATTTGTATATGTATGAAGGATTTATGACCTGTTTATTATGCTATCTTGATGAGTAGTACAATTCTTCATGCATTTAAGTTATACCATTTTGAAGACAGGATTGTTAGTACATTAGTTTTAAAATGAAGATGTTTTAGTGAAAGATGCCTGACCTGCAATGGCCAGAGTAGCAGTCTCATTTCAGGTTATGGAAATATGTAAATCCCTGGTCAGTGCCAATGCTACGTGTGTTTTAAAACTTCCAATACATATTCTGCTTCTTTATATGCAATTTCAGAGACTCAAGAGTGAGATAAGCCCATTCCATAGCATCAGCAAGCTCTTTCCAATGGGTATTAACTTCTGCATTGTTACCAGAACCACTTTTAGACTGCAGTTTTCAAGATGGAGACCTCTGTGACTTCTGATACTGTAACAAAGATAGCATATGCCTTTCACAAAGAAAATAAAATTAACAACAAAAAGTGAGACCTATGTGCTAGTTTTTTTAATTCTAAATTTTGGGAGAAGCTCCTGTAACTAGTTGTGTGCATAGTTGCAAAGATTTCTGTTAAACACAGACTTGATTTTAAGCAGTAGTTAACATTCTTTCTTGAAATATAAAACTTGGTGCACTGCCAGTGGAAAAGATGTCCTGAAGCAGAATTTCTTTTATTGCAGCCAAAGCAAGCGTCACACGTAATCGCCGTATGTAGAGACTTGGTTATTGCCAGTAGTAATCAGATCATTGATAGCTCAAGTCTGGCATGCTTCCTCTAGTGATGCTTCAAATACAAGCCCACCAGGGTAGTCATCCAGTTAGCCATCTCTTTGATAGAGCACTGTAATTTGAAAGTTTTTGAAATCAGGAGATAAAAGGAATAAAGATAATAGGTCATTCCGTGAGGACTATGTTTCTAAAGTCTCTCCTCCCCACCCTTCCCATTCATTCTACCTAGTGCGCCGCTCCAAAGCTGCAGATGAGGAAAGGAGCTACAAAGCACGCAGGGCCCGGGATGAATACCGACGACAATCCTTGCGTGCCATCCAGAAGGGAAGAGTGGCTGGCCTCAGTAACTTGTTCCAGGGGACAAGCCTGAATAATGATCAGGAGATAAAACTGAGCAACAATAGTAAAAGTCCTTTGCTGTCTCTCTCTGCAGCATCCAGGTTGGTTTGTACAGGAGTGACTTTGAAGTAGTTTTCTGTTTAATTACTCCCTCTCCAATCCCCACCATTTCAACAAGCTCTTCTTCAGTTGCTGGAAATTCTCAGTCTTACTCTTTCACTACGACTAGTAAAAGTTTAAAGGAAAATGAAAACAGATTGAATACTTAATGTAAACTAAATGCCATTCATTTTCAAAGAGATTTCTTAGAGTTCGCACAGAGAGAGACGAGTCTTCAAAAGTCAGTGTCAGATTAGTATGCAAGGCTGTGATAGGCAAGTCTTAAGCCTCAAGCGTAAAACTACCAGCTGCGCAACAGTTCTTTGAAACATTTTACAGAGACCTGTCATACTCCTAGGTTTCAGGGGTATTAAGCTGGTGTGGTTTTTTTTTTTTTGGAAAGAAAAAAGTGTCTTTTGTATTTATTAATCTTTTTTCTGCTTATTTAGAGAGTGCCATGAATTGCAGAAGAGGGAAAGAATCCAAACTGGCAGATGGGTGCTAGAAACTGGCCTAGTCATTCAAATCTTATCCTGGTTATTTCTTATCACTACGTGAAGCCAAATTAATTCTATAAAGGCACTCTGAGCACTGGAAGGATGGTGGCATTAAATGCTAAAAAAAAAATAAATAAAAAAATCACAACAATGAATAACCAAGCTCAAGAAGGAAAGAGTCCCATTACACTGCTTTTCTTTGCCAGTCGTCATAGCACGAGACTGAATCTGTCCCTCATTATTTGGAAATGTGTACTACTTTGAAAAGTTCTTTGCTCTACTGTGTAGAAACATGGGAACTCTCCAATAACAGCAGCCAAAGCTCCCAGATTGAGAAGAAATCAGAATTTCACATTCAGAGTGAGCAGGATCTTTAAAGTTACAATCAAATAAACTTTTTAAAGGTATTCTATCACTATTTTTCCAAGCTACTTAAAGTCTACTTCAAATTGAAGTAATAAAATCACCAGTAGAAGTGGCAGATTTTGAAAAAGACAGTCCATAACTTTGACATGAAGTTCTAAGCTTCTGAGGTGAGGTTATTTACTACAGAATTCGGTGGTGCTAGATATGATCCACTTCAGAAAGGGCTGAAAAAAAGCTGAAAATATTCTGATCATTCCAGCATCATATTCCAGCTCATGTTCAGTACTATTTATCTGTTTGTAAGCTATGCCTGTACTACAAAAATTAGGCGGCATCTATTTTTCTTGTCTGTTAAGTCTCCTTTTTGTCTGTCCATGACTTGATTGTGAAGATAGGGAGAAAAAGAAAAGTTTTTCAAAAATGTGTTTTAATAACGAATATATAATTCAATTTCTCACACCTAACACTGATATGGTAAATCAGAAACAGATACTTATCTAAAATTTTACTTTGCCAGTGACCTGGGAGGTGAAGGAGGTGATGCACAATGTGTTGTTGCTTACCACTAGTGCAAGAGAGATTTTTTTTACCTCAAGCAAATGTGGGTTCAGTGTTTTTAAATGTTTTAGCATGAAGCATACCTCCTGTAGCTTTTACCTTACCTTGCCTTGTCTTTTTTTATAAAAAGTAACATGAAAATATTATTCTTTTGTTTTATTTTTCTTTTATTTTTTTTCACTTGAGCTCACTCTTTCTTATAATTTCTGCATAGTTTAGAAAGCTTCAGTTTGATTTTTTTCCTACTGTCCTTCTTATCTTGCTGAGTGTTCTCTTCCCAGTGAAACTCCTTGGGCTGCTTATTCACTTTTATCCTTCTGGGTACTGTGGGTTTTTTCATTTGTACTTGTGGTTGTATTTCTTTCTTCCTGCCTCTATTGAACAAGCTCAACCACAGTAGCTGTACAGGAACTGACACAGTAATTCTGAGATCTGATCCAGAGCAGAAAAGATTACGAATTTTACAACTTTTTCAAAACTAAACAGAATTAGAGAGAAATTAGTTAAGAAATGAGCATGGGCTGTAAAGCACTGGAATTCAAAGGTTTCCTTATTTCTTTAAAGAAAATATTCAAAAACAGAAATAAGAAACATGGTTAACTTGTTTTTTTAATGTGTGTCTATAACTAAATTCTCACTTTCTCCCCTCACTTATGGTTGTGTCTTCAAATATTATGATTAATATTGGTCGGATCTACTCACACATTTTCATGTAATTTAGCAATAACTGTTATATTCACTGTAGGCTTCATCACTTTATATCAACAGAATCAATCGCTTCTTTTAGTAATAGTAAGACAAGCTGAAGGGGGGACTCAGTTGCGTATCATCAAGCAGACAGCATATGTATTTTTGCTGTTACTGCCTTCTAAAGAGCAACTTGCTCTCATGAACTGCAGAATATTGATTGGTGTTGAGAGTTCTTGATGATCTCAGAGATTAGTTTAACACTGTGACTTCTGACCTGATGTTCTAATTTGAGTGATCCCTCTCTGTTACTTTGTCTGGATATGTACAACATTAACTGGCAGCTCCATGGCAGGTGGAGCTGGAAAGCTAGAAGTATATAGCCAGCTACTGTAGTAGGCACTGTGAAGTGAATGTTTCAGCAAATTGAAGTGAAAATATAGTATAAGTAGATATGCCCACACTAGCCTTCATGCTACTTATCCGAAGAATAACAGTAATGAAGATCTGGTAATTTGTGCTAACAGCTTGAGCACACAGAAATCCATGGGATTTCATAGTATACAGAAATCCATGGTAAAGCCGCCTTTTTACTACTGTTATCAGGATAAGTGAGATTGTATGCTTAATTGGAATGCAGTCACACTTTCATTTGATATAATATACCTTAGTGAGTTCTTATTTGGCATAGCTGAGTGAATTTTCCACATACTTTACCTGATTTACCTCCTACTAGCTAAAATAATCTAAAACACATAGCAAGTAGTACAAATATTAAGGGAGGCTGTTGAACAGAGAATGTAAAGGGAACATAAGAGTTTAAACAAAACATTCCCTCTATGGGAATTCCCTGAGTGGCTTCGAGACACAACCTATTGTAGCTGATTCTGATTTAGAATTTCTTGCCAGTAAAAAGTAAAAGCAAAAAAGATATAAACTTTAAGCAAAAAAGAAATAAACTCTGCTTGTCAATGTGTACATTGCAATAAAAATGAAGTAGAAAAGGTAAGTTGACCGAAATGTCCCTTCATCTTCTGGTTTTCAAGTTAAATTCTGTGCTTAAGAAAATGTTTAAGGTTGCATTGCAAATGTAAAATCAAACTATCCTGATTTCCATAAAAACTCAAAATAATTTTAACAAAATCAAAAAATACTAGAATTGTTCAGTGATCTATACTGAACGGCAGTTATACTGATCATTCTGCAGCTATATGTTTTGCAAATACATAGAAAAGAGATAATATATTTATATTGTCTCTTGCTTTCATACACTGCTACTTCTCTGTATGACTCTCTTCTGTAATTACTTGCCTTTCAATGCAGTAATGTCTGGAAGCGTCCTTCTAGACCGTTTTCCCGAGATGTCATTATTCGCTGGTTCAGAGAAGAGCAGATCCCTCGACGTGCTGGGTTTGAGAGGAACACCAACAGGATTGCTCAATGGTTTCATGGTAATACAGTGATCAGTCTTTTCTCATATAATAGAGCTGTAGACATATCGTAACGAAATAAATCTTGCCAGCTTTCATCACAAAAAGGAACATCTACTGACATTGTGAAACTTAGTGCCTGGTAAAAAAAGATTTTTGCATCATTCCTATTATTAGCATGTGATTTCCCCGTGTTCTTTTTTCTTACTAAGTAGACTAATTTGTGACTCATATCACCAAAGTTTTTTCAGTAATATTTTTGCCCAGATATACTTGCTGTAAAATAGCAAGTCAGGCAGGAGGAATGAGCCCGAGACAGGGTGAGGAGGACTGTAAGATAAACTGGCAAAGACCATAGTGTTGTGGCATTTGGATGATGGACATTCAAGTTTTTACTTTACCTGATTTGCAAGAATGACCTGAACTCATGTCTGTTTAATCCTTGTTTTTCTTTCTTAGCCAGAGTAGCATTTTTTCTTTCTTACTTTTCTTTTGCAAAAAAAATTACTGAAATATCTTGATTTTTCTCAAAAAGACTTGGGAGTGTATATTTATAGGCAATTGTCATGAAATGGGAAAAAAAATCCTGCTTAGATCTATAATTTGCTGTGATATTTGCTGGAGTTCCTAGCATCAATGAGGCTTTTGCTCTGTGTAGCATTTCGTATGCAGCTGAATCTTTGATATTAAATTCACAGGTAAGATATCTTATTTTCATAGGTATTAGCAACAGTCATTGTATATGTTATACTTTACTTAAACATGAAAAAAAGAATTCTGGCTTAACAGCTGACATAATTGAGGGACTGTAAACTAACTAACTTTGAAGTTAGATCTCAATGTTTTTTTCATTGCTGCTTTTGTTGAGTCTGATATGTTTTTGTTCAAAGCACTAAGCTGACCCTGATGCTCTTTTCATGATTCTCTAAGCATGAGATGAAGATGTGTGCGTGTTCTAAACTGAACCTGGCAATGAACATTTCTGAACAAGTTTAGTGTTTCATTTATTTCAGATTTCTTTTTATGATACAAATATTCTGATGTATCAAAAGATATCAGCAAGCTGCTGTTTTCATTGGCTTAGTTAGTCAAAGACACTGAAGTCAGCCATGAATAGATTGGAAACGCGACATACATTCATTTCTTATGAACAACAACGCAGGCAGGGTTTTTCTTTTCTTACAAAAGATATTTGGTGTGGTTTCTCTGAGAGACAAACTGATTAAAATTTCATCTGTGGATATTTTTCAAAAGTATTTTCAACCATTATCTTTCTGTGTCGTCCAATGAGAAGTGTTCTCCCTGCGTATGGGAACTTCACATCCACATGAATTGACAAGAGCGCTTATGAACATAGTTTAGGCCTTAATCTGGGTTTAAGCTAATGCCTTTCTACTTTCCAGTGGTTCTAGTAATGTCAGTGACTTTTGTATTAATCACTGCAAGAATTGAGGAATTAATGGTTTTTCTTTAGTTTCTCAGATCATGCCATTCATATATTAAGAAAGAGTGACTATTCAATGACATTTATAAAAGTGAGTCTTGTTTATAAAATTACTTTGTCGTCCTCCCACTCATGGAAGCTGACAAAGATGATTAAGATAGATTCCCAGCACAATGCTCTGTTGTTTTCTTTGCAGAGATCCACACGAATATCCTGCTTTGGTACATATTTTCTGGATTAACTGGTTTAGCTTCTGCAGATCTTGTTAGATTCATCATAAAACTTAGTGAACAACTAAGCTGCTTTTTAGTTTCTGGAGTGGTGAAAGCTTGTTGCAGATTAGGTTGTTGCAGATGTAGTAGTCAATATTTTGTAGTGTTATGTAGAGTTTATGTTACATTTTGTAATGTAGACAAACTCTGAAGAAAAATAAAAAAAAACTAAGAACAAATTATTAGAAAGTATTGTCATACTTTAACTTCTTCTCTTCCAGAAAAAAATCCCCTTTTCATTGAATTTGCCTCCAATTTGGGTGTGGGGGATGGTAAGGAGAGAAAGGCAATCAAAAAACTTTTAATCCAGCCAAAAATCTTTTCTATTCTTTATTTACTTACTAAAATGAACACTGTGACTTTTATCATATAGGCTTATTAGGATCTTCAGTGTTGGTTTGTATTTAATTCAGGCAACAAGTCCATTGTACATGGTTTTTGAGTATGAACAAAAATTCAGCGGAATGTATCTGACTTGTGTGAAAAATTGGCAATGCAAATGAAAGCCTTTTAGCAAAGCCCAGAATTATGGCTAACCACTCAAGCCAGTAGGGCAATAATATAATTATAATTTGAATAGGTGGATGCTTCTGTGGAAAGAACTGCTGCCTATTCAATGTTGTCCAGTGTTAGGATGACATGTTCTTCCAACCTCAAGCATCTCTCAGAACTGGTATAATCAGGTCCTTCACATACTTGAACAACTTCTGTATCTTGAACAACTTCTTATTTCCCATTTTTGAACCCTAAAATGGGGAATATAATATTCTGCCTCACATTAAGGGCTTTCTGAATGCATTGCACAGAGAGATTTATTTAGAGCAGTACTGAAAATGCAGATACTAGTTTGCTGCAGAATTACATGCTTTTGCCAAGGCCAACAGACCTTTTCTTACCTGCTTTGACTGCTAGGTTCTTCAGCTTCTTAGCTAAAGTTAAACATTAGTCAATACACTGTGTTCAAATTGCACTATGGACATATGATATTTTCTACTTATATAGAGATGGAATTTTGAGACAGATGTGGCTAAAATAATGAAGTCCAAATAATAATGGAAAAATGTCTTCACCCTCATTATTTTGGCATATTTCCCACATTAAGTCATCAAACTGATCTGCATTCTGTTTTAAAATGAATGAGACAAGGGGACTACGATTTAATTGCGCTCACTGAAACATGGTGGGATGACTCACATAACTGGAGTGCCACTATGGGTGGATGTAGACTGTTCAGGAGGGATAGGAAAGGTAAGAGAGGCGGGGGGGTAGCTCTGTATGTTAGAGAATGTTTTGAAACCCTCGAGCTGGAACTTGAGGGTGACGGTAGGACCGAATGCTTGTGGGTGAAACTCAGAGGAATAGGTAGTAAGGCTGATGTGGGGGTGTGTGTCTGTTACAGCCCACTTAGCCAAGAAGAAGAGACAAACGACTTATTTTATAAACAACTGGAAAAGGTCTCAAGATTGCTGGCTCTCATCCTAGTGGGGTATTTCAACCTTCCAGACATCTGCTGGAAGTACAACTTAGCTGAGAGGAAACAGCCTAGGAGGTTCCTGGAGTGTGTGGAAGACAAGGAAGGAACCAACAAGGGAATGTGCCCAACTCGACCTCCTGTTTGTAAACAG
>NW_010171890.1:0-215 GCF_000695765.1 Mesitornis unicolor | reverse complement strand
GGGGGGCTCCCCCTTGGGTCTCCTCCTCCTCCTCCTCCGGCGGCGCCGCGGCCCCTCCTCCTCCTCCGCCTCCTCCTGGGGTCACATGAGGTCACGGGGTCACGTGGGGTCATGGGAGGTCACAGGGTCGTAAGAGGCCATGGGGTCACATGGGGTCATGGGGTCACATGGGGTCATGGGGTCACGGGAGGTCATGGGGTCACGAAGGGTGGTTT
>NW_010171889.1:17228-24182 GCF_000695765.1 Mesitornis unicolor | reverse complement strand
GTTCTGTGATTCTGTGATTCTGTGAAGAGCTACTACAGTGACAAACTGTAATGTACAGCCTGGAAATCAATTGTTAAAAACTAACAAGTTTTGAAAAGAGCTAAAAGTGACTGAAGGACTGGAAAACGTGCCACACACTAAGACTGATGTATTTGGTGAATGTTGCAGGCATGGTCACAGTCTTGAAGCACCTGCGCAGTAAGAATGAATTGATGATGGACCAAGCAATAAAATTAATCACATTGACTAATATAGAATAAGATTTGATGACAAAGTCAAAGTTAGTCAAATTCAGCCTGCTTTTCTTGCAGGTACAAAGGATCAAACCAAGGCAGTGTCTGATGTCCAACAATTGCTAGTATTTGCCACCTAGGCAATAGCAAAGCTTCATGGCTGTATGTTCCTCTGTTCCTCCTCTGGGAGAGGCTCAGGAAATTCCCAAAATGTGGTGGTACCTTGGTAGCAAGTCCATTCCACAGCTTTTCCCACACTCTGGGAGCCATCCAAAATGGTACAAGCATTTAGCTCGTACAGCAGCATGTGGCAAAGATTTCATCAGCTGACCCAAATACTATATGAGGAAACATCTCTTTTCCTTTGCCTTGAGTCTGACTTCTCCTAGCAGCACTTCCTGTAGCGCTTGTACTGGAAGCAACAGTAGCAAAGGAAATTAAGCTATGGAGCAGCTGATCAGGTACAGAGAGTAGCCCTCCATGGTGCCATCTCTACTGCCTGTGTTTAGAAGACATTTCGTCTTCTTCAACCAGTCTATGAGAGATTAATCCAGAGCCTTTCATTGCATAAGCAATCAAACTAAATTACATAAATGACTTATTATGGCCTCAAAATAGCTACAAATCTGCCACAGAAGTGAGCGTGTGTTGATGTTTGGAGGCTGAAGAGAAGGGAAACCTCTCTTCTTGTGATACATTGGTAGACGTCGGGTCCAGGAAAATCCTTCACTGGGCAGAATTAGCCATGAATGGTAGATAACTGATACTAACAGCTCGTAACTTCCAGTTTTCTGATATTCATTTGCAACAAAAGTCTGCACATCAGGTATGATGTGTGGCTCCCATGTGGGCAAGTCAGCTTCTGTGGGGACCAACGGCCATAGCACAGCTGGGAATAGAACTTAGAGGAGGCACATGGGTGGCACGCTCCAGGCACAGCACGGAGCCATGTCCTCGGGCCTGCTTGGCCACCACGTGGGAAGACAAGCAGGTCACCGGCTGGGCTGAGCTGCTACCCCAGCACCTGGCTGGGAGAGAGGCTCTGAGTGTCGCAAATGTGTGAGACGTGGTCTTGGCTCCTGCTGTCATCTGGGATAGGCATTTCCAGGAGGGACAGATACCACTGCTGTAGGTGTCTAGGAAGGGTGGAAAAGGAGTCTGATGATGGAGCCTATCACTCCCCGTTGTCTCTAGAGGGAACCAGGATGAACCATGTAAGGCTTCCTGTAAGGAAGAAAAGTTCTTGATTGCCTCTGCCTCTGCTCACATAGACAGGCTCTGTCCTGTCTGAAGTGTCTAGTGCTTCTGTAAAAAAGGCAGAAACGTCTTTTCTCTTGCCCGGTGGTTCTGTCTGTCTTTCCCTCCTCCAGTACTTCTTTTACAATGAGCACTGATTTTGGCTTATCTGATGTCCTCTGAAGGGACGGAAAGACCACTAACAGCTTCATACAGACCAAACCACCCTTGCAGTGATAGGCATTTTTAAGCCCTTGAGTGAGTTCACGCAAGTCTCTTTAAGAGATTTTAAAGAGATTTTAGGTCTCTAAAGAGCAAAGACTCTTTAAGAAGTTCTGCTTCTAAAAAAATGAATTTTCAACCTGATGATATTCGGATAACACCATGCATTCATGCACTCATGTTTGTTTTAACACTTTTGTTTTCTCCTTTCCAGGTGGTTCACCAGCTGTGAGTATGAGCTCCAACAACATGTCCTTATCCAACCCCATTTCAACTCATAGCATCATGCCCCAGAGCTCCAGCCTCATGTCCACCCCCACTGGGACCCGAATGCCTTCTGTTCCTGCTGCTCGGAGTATGGGCTGCTATGGGAACCTTCCTTGCAACCAACCAAGCGCATACAACGTGACTTCAGGAATGAACCAAATGCAGCCACACAGAAACCAAAATCAAGTTCTGCCCAGTCAAAATAACCCCATGATGTCTCGACAGCAAACCATGACGCAGGGAAACAACGTAACGGCTTTTGGGACGGGGTCAGTGGTCAACTCACAGCAAGTAAGGCCAAGCTTGAACCATGGAGCCACAGGTATCCCTGCACAGAGGCCAGCCAACGTGATGATCACGGCTACTGCCACTGCTCAGAACTGGGCCCAGCAAGAAGCTGCAGTGAAGCAGCAGGACGCACTGAAACCCACAGGAGTCCGTTTCCCCACTGGAACTCCATATCCTAACCAGTCTTTGCAACGCAATGTAGGCAACCAGCATTTTCCTCAGCGTGCATTGGCACCTCCCAACCAGTTAACAACAGGGGTCCAAATGAGGCCTCCTCTTAACCAAATGCACCAGACTTTAAATGGACAATCTGCTGGCTCACTACGAGGTCTCAGCATAAGACCTAACCAGCTGAGAGGACAGACTGTGCCTACCTTGAATCAGCCAGGAACAAGTATGACACCTCCATCATCTTTGCCATCAACCAGTTTCACATCTACCAACCAAAACTCTCGGGCTTACCAAGGAAGTGACCATGGTAATGACCTAGCGTTTGACTTTCTGAACCAGCAAGGTGACAGTATAGGACCTGCACTCAACAGTGACTCAGACTTTATAGATTCTTTACTGAAAACAGAACCTGGTAATGATGACTGGATGAAAGACATCAATCTTGATGAAATTTTGGGGAACCACTCATAAGTGACAGTACCAAGGGTGAACCAGATGAAGAGGCAGTAAGGACATTAGCTGTCTCTTCAGATGCCAACAACTTGCTTTAGTAATTTACACTCCAGTAACTGAGCTGTCCTTTAAAATACCACATAGGGCAACTGCCCTGTTTGAAGAGTTGCTCTAGGAATGAAGTTGAAGTCTCCTGTGATGGAACCACATGTAAGTGATATTCATGCCTGCCGCAAAGGACTGAGAGCATGTGAAGGGTCTGTTCCCCACACTGGTGCCCAGTGCATTGCAAACCCATCAGTTCTTCTCACGGGGGCTGCATGGAAAAACATGTTTAGCTTCCCACACACACAAGCACCAGACAGTGGTATGGGTTGTGCAACATCATTTCTCTGAGTGCAAGTAAGAGCCCAAGTGGTCCAGAGCTCTTCAGTCATCGTGTTTGCAGCCCTTAACTTCCTTGGGACTACTCAGCCCTGCCAGCATTAGGGCCTGTGTAAACCTCGTTGTGTTACAAAAACTGTTTCTTTCTACACAGAACAAACTCGCATTTGCTTTCCCCATGATTTTGTTTTAACCCCTTTATATTTTGTAGTGCACAAAAGGGTAAGTGGTCACATCCAAGAGAAGAAGAAAATGGATCATCCAGTGCTTAACTCAGTGTGCTCTAGCATTCACCTTCTCACTTTCCTTGGTGCTTGCAGTGAGTATCAGAGGAGGCTACTGTCCTGCCAGCAGCACAATTGTTATGGGCATTGAGGGAAACATGAGATGAACGACAGAAAAGTGAGGGAAACATGAGATGAACGACAGAAAAGCTCAGGAGCCTCACTTTGCCACCTTCCCCCAGCCCAGGGACTCCAGTGACTCAATGGACAACTTGAGTGAGAAAAGTGCTCACCATTTGACCCTCACCAACTGCTTTCCCAGTGCAGCTTAGATGAGGGGAAATCCATTAAGTGGTTCAATGAAGCCACTATCCCCATTTCCATCTTAACCCACGGCAAGTCTCAGGTAGCTCAGCTCTTCTATCAAACAGGTACCCCAGCAGAAATGCCAATGTCTTTATCTGGGGAGAGGCTACTGTTGTGATTGCACAACAGTTTAGCTTCATCCCACTTTCCCTTTGTCATATGGGGGCAGTTGAAAGAGGTCAATGATGGCCCAGGTCCCCACAGCCTCCACTGGGCAGCGTAGAAGAGTGCAGCCCCTGAAACGAGCATGCAGACCAATTGTGACCACCTGGGTTACTTGCAGTACGGTTACTCGAGTACTCCACTCAGCCACATCTGTGCTTGTAAGTGCAACAGTTTTGGGGAATATTTCTGGGCAGTGACCCCATCCTCATCTGTTCTCATTTGGGGATGACCCAGCTAACACTGCCCTGAGCAATTTCTGGGCTTCCCTGGGGAGTTAACCTGAGGCAAGGACCATTCCCATAGACAGCTTGCAGTCACCTTACCTTGGAGCCTAATGGAGCAAAGCAGTAAGGACACAGATTGTTTCACCCCGCCTGGCCTTGGTGCCAGAGAGCAGTCTCAGCCGTGTTAAATTTTCTCTTATGGACTTGGTCAGTAAAGGCATCAGAAGGCGGTGCTGTGTCACTATAAAGCAGCTCTGCAATGAGTCAGACAGGAGGATTCATAGATGGGAACAGATCTTGCAATTCAAATGAAAATGCTATTCTTTGAAATGATGTGCTGAGACGTGTTTCACAGCCGCCTCTGAATTAGCTAAAACTCGATGTGGCAAAGGAAGACAATGCCTATGTTCACATGCCTCAGCGCCAAGAGGCATTGCTGTGCCCCGTGCAAGTGCTTTATTCATCCTTGTTAGTGGCAGTGGGATGAGGAGACTATTTGACAATAGCCTCTGCGCTTATCTGACCTATTTCTCAAGAGAGGTTTTAATAAGGCTTTTCCAGTCATTTCACCCTGTCATTTCATGTGGGCATGATTGTTCATGATGTTTCAAGAAGCGCTGTCACACACACAAGCAGCAGCACCTCCAGGATAGGTGTAATGTGGGCATTTAGCAAGATATGCCAGCTGAGGCGAGCTGGTCCATAATGCTGTTCATTCCCAGACATGTTTTTCATAACAGGCACAAAAAAGCCTGCTGAAGAGTCCCTTCTGCTGCCCCAGATAGTGATAACTGCACATCCCTGCACTGCATAATGTGGTGGCTCAGCTGCCCAGAAGCTCCCTCTTCTCCCCAGTGTTGACTGGGGTGAATGCTGTCCCTTTGATATGCCAGTACAAACTTTTCCAAGTCTTTACAGAGCTTTTCAGCTCAAGTCACTGGTGCCCCACCTAAGTTTGGAGAGATACAGATGTGGTCTAACAAATGAGTCGCCCATAAATTGTGCAAAACCAGATTGAAACAGTAGCTACATGGGTGTAAAGTGGAGGGAAGATGGGCTCACTCGTCACACACACAGGAACCTGTCCATGAGCAGGTCAGCAGTGACTGCCCAAACTCTCTTAGGAACAGATGACTGCGATGCCACTAAGGCTGAGGCCGAGTTAGTGCCATCATGAGCAATGGGCACTGAAGTCTGGTAACTTCAACTACCCTCACATGCCATTGAAAAAGCCACCACTGGTTTCTGTATTAAGACCAAATTGTTTTCCAGATCCTCAAATTATGTAAAAAAATTGTTCAGCTTCAGGATATCACCCAGTGGTGGATTCAATGCTGAGCTTCGTGCTGTTGGCCTCAGCCTGCAGTGGAGAAGACGCTGGGCTGTGAGTGCCATCCCTGGGATCAAAATTTCATCCTGTCTTAAGTAAATTCAGCAAAGGTAGAGGCCATTTGCAATCCTGTAAAGAAATGCCTGATGCATTTGAAGTGTAAGCTTGCGAAAGACTCTTGCAACCAAAACTTGAATCCAGTATAATTTCTTCAGAACACTTGTGTCTGAATGGAGCTAGGTGTCTTTTTTTTCTTTCTTTGCAATGGCTAAGTGCACTACCCTTATAGTCTATTTTTCATCATTGTCTGGGCACTCTTCACAGTGTTGGATTGTAAATATAAAGAATTATTTGTTTTGTAAACTTTTGTAAAAAACAAACAAAAGTAATAATATTTTGGTAGGAATAATAAAAATCATATTATTTGGGTTATATTTATACATATGTGAAATAAATATACTATCAAAAAGTTGTATTTTATACAAAAAGTCAACGGTTACCTTTTGTATTCTATATACAAAGTTTTGTATGATATGATTGTTTATTTTTATCTGCAGACATCAACTTTGGATTTTGGGGGAGGGCAGAACAGGATCGTGGTTAAATAGCTGGGCCTGACCCCAAGCTCACTGAAACCAATGGAGTCTTTCCATTGCATTCACAGGGCTTTGAATCAAGCCTTTAAATCTTCTTCAGATATGTTTGACATCTGAAGCTCTCTAGAAACCTCAACATGAAAACATTCCAGGTTTCAATTTTTTTCCCTGAAAAAGGCTTTTATTATGATTATTATTGTTATTATTGTAACTCTTGGGAGGCAGGTGGGACCTATGTAACTGTCATGTCCTTGTTGCATGTATGTCTGCTTTATATTTTCCCCATATTATAAACCAGTGTTTCTCTATACAGACTGAAAGGAGATGTTGCTGTACAGAAATGTTTGTGTTTATGCATTTTTATATGTGGCTGTATATACCTCCTAGTACTATGCAGTGACACTTATTTGACTCCATTTATTTTTCACCTAAACATGAATAGTATGTTTTTCAGTAGCTATCAAAACTCTGCCAAGTAAATCAATCAAAATTATCCCAAGTGTCTCTTTTCTTAATATGAATTTTATAATGAATGTCTGTTTAGTCAACTGCTCATTCGTCTGAGTAAATTAAAATTGCAATGATATTTTAGGGAGGGGTGAGAAAAATGTGCATATGGCAGCTTCTGGCAACTTCTGGTAGGTTCTGGGAGCTCAGTCTGCCTCTTTGCAAGAGAGCTGCAATGTTTTCTTACTGACTGAAGCTGTGGTTTCATTACCAGCAAGGGTTAACAAATAACACATGGTATTTTAGCTCCTGGTGAATGGTCTTTGTAGTAGCAATTCGCTCTGGGAT
>NW_010171889.1:0-17197 GCF_000695765.1 Mesitornis unicolor | reverse complement strand
TAAGTTACAGCAGATATCTCAAAAGCTAGGTACCGCCAGAGGCCTGGTCAGGTCCCCAAGCCCATTCCCTGCCCTGGATCACACCCTGGAGATAGATACCTGCCTCTTTCCCCACGAGCAGAGCCCCCTGATGAGATGCCAGAAATCAGGCAATGGGTTTCTTCTCCTTCCCTCTATGCCTGCCTTGCATTAGGCCTCATTTTACCCTAAAGAAATTCCAGCGTGTACCAGATCATGTTGGGTTGTGGACTGTTTCCCACCAGCATTCATCCCCGCCAGGACATTTTTAGCCGGCCAGCCCCAGGGAAGTGATTTTATGTTCCTGGAGAGGCTTTCCTCCTTAGCCAGGCTTCATCTCCCAGTGGGTAGCTCTTCGTGCCCCAAAAACTGAGCAGCACAGGGTGGCAGAGGAGACGCTTTGAAGGGACAAATGTCAGCGCAGCGCTGTCCGTGCTCAAAGGCTGCAATGTGCTATTTTCAGATGCAGCAAATGAAAAAGGGATCCCCACACCTTAACTGCGTCCCTGCTGTTGGTGATGCTCACGGACTGTCACGAAGCGCATCTGCCCTTTTAGTCCCACTCTTCTCACCTTCCCCCGTGGGGTAAGTAGAGAGACACCTTCCTTGGCTGCCCCCCACAACCAGGCTCTGCCAGCTGCTGCCCTTTCATTTTTTTGCCAGTACTCCTCAGCCCCTCCATTATATCTGACTTGCACCTGCACATGGCTCCTGCACAGGGAGGGATGGGGGAGGGGTGCTGGCACATGCCATGTGATCCACACTCCTGGCTGTGCCCACACTCCCTGTCCTGGATGGAGGTGCTGAAGCAAGGAGGTGCCCAGGAGGTGCATGGCTCTCTCCTCACTTCAGCATCTCCAGCGCAGGTGGTAGAGGGCCCCTTGCATTCAAGAGTGGAAAATAAGGCACAGTCCCACTCATCTGGCAGTAAGTCTGAAGTAGGCCAAGAAAATCATGCCATAAAGGTGCCTCTGTCTATCTTGGCTGGTAAGGCAGAAGACAGGGCATGTGGGATGAGGGAACCTCAGAAGAGGCTGCTGCCACGCTGAAGAAGCTGAAAAACAGCCAAGGACTTCTCTCAGGTCCTGAAATATGGTTGTCTGTGCCATCAGGTTGTGAGGGTCTCTGGTAGCGCTTGGGTGCAATGATTGCCCTCCCAAACAGGTCCTACAACCAAAAGCCATTCCCACTTTGGATGCAGGATAAGAAAGTATAACATGGACATGACTCATCTTGCAACACATGGCCTCCATGTCAGAAAATGTCCCTGGACTTGTCTCCTGTGTCCAGGGAGATGCAGTCACCAAGATCACATGGAGATGGCAGTGAGTCATGGAATCATGGAAGGGTTTTGGCTGGAAGAGACCTTAAAGATCATCTGGTCCAACCCCTTCCCATGAGCAGGGACATCTCCCACTAAGCCAGGTTGCATAAAACCCCATCCAACCTGGCCTTGAACACTTCCAGGTATGGAGCATCACTATTTTCCCTGCCTGGCCAGACACAGCACAGCAGGAACTGCACCAGATTCGGTCACAGGCTGATCTTCCTCACTGCAGCTAAATCACTTGGTGGGAAGCGCTACCAGCTCCTATGGGCAGCACAGCCAAGAGCGCTGCTCCTTGCCACTACAGCACAGCAATCCCACAGCAACCAAGGGTGACATGGAGAGGATCCTGCTGCAATAAAAGCTTACTCCATGGTAAAAGCTTACATCACCCTAATTTTTAAATTAGGCATTCTGGGTCATGCAGACCACTTTGACTCTTTAATAGCGTTCCAAATCATATCTCAAGTGCACATCTAAATAAAATATAAAATTTATCTAATTTTTTTTCTTCGAGTTCACAAAATCATTGGTAACTAGCTCAGCCACAAGTTACTGCCTTCCTGAAGGACACACAAAAAGCACCCCCTGGCTGCGCTGGCGTGTGCCTGGTGTGCAGCCCTCCCTCCCCAGACGTGTCGTGCATTCCTGTGCATGGCTTCAGACAACAAAGATGCTCTATCTGCATTTTTGGAGGGCTGCCTGCGGTGTTTTCACTCTGGCTGACTGGTCTGCCTTGTTCTACAGGACACAGTTGGTCTGTTTCATCCTTCATGCTCAGGAACATCGGGAAAATTCTGTGATGCTGTTAAGTGTTTGGGTGAAATGCTGAGTGTAGGTGCATCCATGCAGTTCATGTTCATATTAACAGCTGATGGCAAAATCTATCCCTCGATATTGATTTGAAGTGAAAGGAAAGGTCCCTTGGTCTTTGTGAAGGTCAATGAACATCACGTAAGGACAGAGTTTGCCCTTGACATTGTTATGTTGGGGTGACATGCTGTAAATAAAACCAATGAATGTATTGAATTGCCTTTTGTGCTGAGCTGGTCTCTAAATACAACAGGGAAGTTCAACTATAGAGGCCTAAAAAAAATTTTAAAAAATTAAATTAATTCCTGAAGAGCAATAGCTCTAGGATACCAGCTGACAGAAATCTTTATTAGAAATTATTGTGTTATTATGTGATGATTGGTGTTCACCAGAGATCTGTACTGGGACTGGGACTGTTTAACATCTTAGTGACATGGACAGTGGGATCCAGTGCACCCTCAGCAAGTTTGTGGATGACACCAAGCTGGGTTTTGCAGTTGACACAGTGGAAGGAAGGGAAGCCATCCAGAGGGACCTGGACAGGCTGGAGAGGTGGGCCCATGCCAACTTCATGAATTTCAACAAGGCCAAGTGCGAGGTCCTGCACCTGGGCAGGGGCAATCCCAAACACAAATACAGGCTGGGTGGAGAATGGCTCGAGACCAGTCCCAAGGAGAAGGACTTGGGTGTGTTGATCAATGAAAAATTCAACATGAGCCAGCAATGTGGGCTTGCAGCCCAGAAGGCCAACTACATACTTGGCTGCATCAAAAGAAGTATGGCCAGCAGGGCAAGGGAGGTGATTCTGCCCCTCTATTCTGCTCTCATGAGATCCCACCTGGAGTACTGCGTCCAGTTCTGGGCCCCCAACATAAGGAGGACATTGAGCCATTGGAGCAGGTCCAGAGGAGGGCCACAAATCAGTGGTCTGGAGCACCTCCGCTATGAGGACTGGCTGAGAGAGTTGAGGCTGTTCAGCCTGGAGAAGAGAAGGCTCCAGGGAGACCTTATAGTGATCTTCCAGTTCCTGAAGGGGTCCGACAGGAAAGCTGGGGAGGGACTTTTTACAAGGGCAGGTAGCAATAAGACAAGGGGGAATGGTTTTAAACTGGAAGAGGGTAGATTTAGACTACATATTAGGAAGAAATTCTTTACTATGAGGGTGATGAGGCCCTGGCACAGGTTGCCCAGGGAAGTTGTGGATGCCCCCTCCTTGGAAGTGTTCAAGACCAGGTTGGACAGGGCTTTGAGCAACCTGGTCTGGTGGGATGTGTCCCTGCCTATGGCAGGGGGGTTGGAATGGATGAGCTTTCTTTAAGGTCCCTTCCAACCCAAACCATTCCATGATTCTATGATTATTTGAGGATTTGATTTGGAAAGCTGCTTCTTATACAAGTAACATATAGGGTTAGTTCCCTAAACTGATCATACATGTCAGGTTAATATATGAGTGTAATTCACATATGAATGTGATTTCCATCAATGAATCACAGAATCACAGAATCACAGAACATTAGGGATTGAAAGGGACCTCAAAAGATCATCTAGTCCAATCCCCCTGCCGGAGCAGGAACACCTAGATGAGGTTGCACAGGAAGGCGTCCAGGCGGGTTTTGAATGTCTCCAGAGAAGGAGACTCCACAACCTCTCTGGGCAGCCTGTTCCAGTGCTCTGTCACCCTCACTGAGAAGAAGTTTCTTCTCAAATTTAAGTGGAACCTCCTGTGTTCCAGTTTGTGCCCATTACCCCTTGTCCTATCATTGTTTGTCACCGAGAAGAGCCTGGCTCCATCCTCGTGACACTCACCCTTTAAATATTTATAAACATGAATGAGGTCTCCCCTCAGTCTCCTCTTCTGCAAACTAAAGAGACCCAGCTCCCTCAGCCGCTCCTCATAAGGGAGATGCTCCACTCCCTTGATCATCTTTGTAGCCCTACAAAGATGAAAGACATGAAAGACATCTAACCTCTAGAATAGGTTTATCTGGGGACTCGGGAAGTTGGCTGCGTCTCTTCAAATTTATTTTAGAAGGAGTTTGATAAATTTTTGCAAAATGTAGTTTTAAAACAGAGAAATGTATCAGCATGCACATGGCATATTATTTGATTGATTAAACTTATCAGGTCTTTAAGGTAATTACTGAGGAATGTCTAAGAATATATGCACTGGCCAAAATATCCCTTTGTGAATCTGCACAACTTTGCCAATGACAATTTATTCCTTTTTTTTGAGTTCCTTCTCCTCTTAAGTATCCTGCTTTTTTTCCCATATTACTTGTCCCCCAGCAGGACTTCTAGCTGGCATAATGTTTATTCTTAGTAACTCTATGAGTAACTGAACTCACATCAAATTAAAACTGGTTTAAAGGAACCTGGTATACTCTCTCCTGCGGTTTCCGTAGTGCGACCTTGTTAACCTTGGCACAGTGGACAATCAGGCTCACAGGATGTCTACAGCAGAGGCTGGAACTCCATGTGTGTTCCCAAAAGGCTGATCAAAGCTGCAGAGCTATGTGGTATCCCCATTCACAAGTCAGCAGCGAGTTAACTGCATTAGTGCAGCTAAAATCAGGATTTCATGCATAACTCTCCCTCAAAGCCAACCTTTCCCTTCATTTAAGGAACATATACACTAACCAAAGCATTTTTCACTTATTTACATTGCACTTTAATATTAGAATATGCCACAACAGTCTTGATTAATTGTGTAGATCTTACTAGAGTAAAACCATTGCATGCCAATCTTATTCATTAACTTTCCCTCCAACCTCGAAGACTTAGTCTAGTCTGTTTTACAATATAATCTGCTAGCTTCTTACATACAAATAACCATCAGACCATCTGTTTATACTGGGGAGTTTAAAACCTTCTCGCAGAAATTATCTAGAGTGTTTTAGAGAGTTACAAAGAGCAGCTTTCAAATGCCAACAAGGTAGTGCCTTTTAAAGAAGCAATAATTAAAAAAAAAACCAACAACAAAACAAAACATGAAAAAACCCATCCTGGAGAACATTTCATTACTTTCTTGATACTGAAAATATTCTTTTTGCATGCGCACAAAACCCCTGAAATATTCTTTTGTTACATTGGTTTTTAAGCCTCAGTAGTGACCTATTTTGGTTTAAATTTTTCTTCTTTTTTTTAATAATGAAATAATGTCCTTTTTATACCATTTGCTGTGGCTCCACAGCCTCCTGCTGTTAGACTGGTTTTAGCTTTCAGCAAGTGAGAGCGGACAATAAAGAAAAATCTCCAATGGCCACCAACACCGTGACAAAGTATAGCTCTGCACTTGGATGGCAGATTAGCTCCAGAAATGCTACTTTTCATCAGAGAATGCTTATAGCAGGCTTTTATGGCCTTTGCTAAAAGGCAAGATTTTCAAAAAGGAGCCCAAAGTCTGGCTTCCATGCCCATGCCCATCAAAATGGTGATGGGTGGCGCCCAGATTTTAGCCTCGTGGTTGCTTGCAGAATAGGGACACTTTGGTAACATGATGTACTCTGAGCAGAAATAAGCAATGCAGATAACCAGAAGTCTAGAAAATATATAGAAAAGAATTGAGGTGGTTTAGCCTAAAGAACAGGAGGTTTGAGTGGGGATAGGATAGAGTCTTTGAATAGCTAAACCATTGCTGCTGAGGGAAAAGATTATGTATCTCCATATTGATTCACCTGAATGATCCATAATGAGTTCAGGATAGAAGCCAGGTGGAAGATCTGGGCAGGAAGGATGATACAAGGATGGACTCTCTGAGGAGGGTTTGGGGTCTGGAGGTGCTCAGGACCTGGTTAGGCACCCATCAGAAATGATACCAGTCCGGTGTATCTCCCTTCAGCTGGTGGAATGGACTAAATGTCTTCATGGGTCCTCAAAGAAACACAGAAAAACTATGGAATACAAGCAGAAAGTTTTCATGTTGAGAACAGAAAGGAAAAAAAGATCAGTAAAGATTTCAGGGCTTAAATCAATGTAAACTCACCAATTCATATGAACATCAACAGCGCCCTCATCCTGTAATGCAGCTACCCGAATCCCACTCTGCTCTCATACCATAAAAACACAGCAGGAGGGCTGAGAGAGTTGGGTTTGTCCCAACTGTCCTGCCTGTCCCTTCAGTCTTTTTCCTGGGGTGTGAAGGTAAGGAAATCTTCCATTTGAGCCCCCTGTTCTGAGGGGGAAGAGGGGGAAAGATTTTGATTCTATGCTTGCCCTTTTAAGTTACCAGGGCAGGCTGGCTAATCGCTGGAATGATCAGAAAGTCTCAGAGATACCCAAATCCAGCCCAGAGCATGTCTAAGTTGATGTCTTTGTTCGCTTCACAAAACCAAACAGGAGTAGCTTGTGTGAGGATTAGATATCTGCAATTCAATCCAGATGATCGCTTTATTATGGAAAAACACCCCTCTCCATACCACCCAGAAAGGCAGCCCCCATGGGATGAAGTATCACGGACTCCCGTTCCACCCCAGTTGAAGCTGCAGAGTTAAAAGAAGACGTACAGCTGCTACAGGAGAGGGGCTTAACAGTGTGTGAACGCCATGTGCTCACAAGGATATTTAAAGGATTAGGGGAGAATTAAATGTTTGTCTGTCTGTGTTGTTCAGCAAAGCTTCAAAGCTGGAAGATGATATTAGAGAAGATATTTCCCCTTTTTAAGTACCGGAAGGGGACTCGTAAAACAATAGCTGGAAAACATAGGCATGACCTAACCGATTTATACACAAAGATACTGGATGGTTCTTATCAGATGGGTGAAGAACATGTTATTCTGCAGTATAAAACAGTGATATAAAATTCACAATTTAAAATATCAGTGAATAATCCCCAGCATGGGCAAAAAAGCCATTTCAAAATTCCTCTCTGGTCCCGCTATGCTGGGCTGTGGTTTAAGAGCAGCAGACCAGCACTTCCTGTGGCCAGTTCCCAGGAGCGGTTCTCTTGGGCAGGATGGGGTGGGCAGCCAGGGGCGGTCACCAGTTCGGCTCCTGCTGGTAAATCTGCCCTGTACCTTGAACTAGAGCCCTTCAGTTCCCAAAGAGGGGACTTTATAACCCTTTAGGAAAAAGCAAATCTGAGACAGAAACACTGTTGCTAAGATTCTCAGATCAGCAGGTGCCTTCAAGCGGGGAAGGCTTAAGGATTCAAGTAAATTCAATACCTTAGCTTGCAAGGGGAGGAAGAGAGAGTCTCTAAAGGAAAAGAGACATCTTTTTCAGAGAGGTTATGACATTAAATCAGATTTTTACTGAACTGAAAAGCTCACAGCTCCAGGAATACAGCTAAAATGGTCTTGGCATGTTCCTGATCCCAAACTATTCTGTATAGCTAAGATGACTTTGGGGACGTGGGGTAAGTTGTGGCACACACCTCACAGCAACTGCCCTCTGGACACCAGAGATTTGCATGGGGCAGCCACTCTACTCTGTGCTGTGGCTGAGCTCTTGCTCTGGGCTCTCCTGTCTCAAGCATCATCTCAAAATAACAGGGCCAGTGCTTCTGAAAGCATCTTTAGATGGCAGACTGAGGCCTGCTTTCTGCATGAGGTAACATCTTTTCCAGCTGCATTTGGGGCTTTTATGGACTCTTCTGCATTGCTCTTATTCTTCTATTCATTATAGAAGGAGCAGAGCAAAGATTAAAACCTTGCTCATTATTTCTCTCCCCTCACCTGCTCCAGACGATCTCTCTGAAAGTTGTTATCACTGAAACAGTTAATTAGGACTAGTAGCAATTGATATCCTCCTTAAAGAATAAAGGAAAATTCTTTCCAACAGCAGATACTCATTCTGAGCAAATGCGGCCCTGATTTCCTAAGCTGCCCCTCACCTAACACAGCTGCATTACTTGTGACTTCACAGGCCCAACAGTGAAGAAAATAACTTTGTTCAACTTTCCTGTTTCCCCAGTATAAACTTGAAATGTATTCAGTTTTGTGTTAGGTTTAATCAGTAGGAATGTGCTCTGTAGAATATTATCCAAGCATTTTTACAATGAGCACTGAGCTAATAGATATCCAGGTTATTGAGCAATGTATTCATACAGCCAAGGGCTTTAATCTTGTCCATGAAGAAATGTTTGAGCAGAACAAAGACATTTCTCTCCTTTCCTTCTTTTCCTTTCTAAAAGTGAATTAATATCTCTTACTAGGTCTATGTCAGTCTATCCTCCGCTAATGCCACTTAACTCTTAACTTTACACAGGATCCTCATGGCTCTTCTCTGGGAAGGGATCACAGCTCCATTTTTGGAATCAGGTATTCATACTACTCACCACAGGGAATGCCCTCAGGGTAAAGCAGAATCTTTGCCTTGGGAAATTCCACCCTGCTTTTGTTGAGACCTTTAATGTTAAACCACTGTTCTTTCACTTTTCTCAGTTTCCTTAGGCTGGAAGCATGTTGACAATGCTCCAGCAGGAGTGAAGCATCCGAGGGAGCTGTGAGGCACACGCTGATGGTTCAAGCCAGGGTTTGTTCTGAATTCCTGCTGGCTCCAGGCACTGCCAACCCCACAAGCACCCCTGTTCTCCGCAGTTGCTTTTGTAGCAGAGTTGGCCAAAGCAAACACATCCCAGCCAAAGCATCAGCCTCCAACCTGTCTCCGCTCACGAACCACCCCAGTTCATCTATCAGCATGCTAAGGATGGGCCGAACCTGCTGGCAGAGCTGCAGCAGATACTGCCTGGAGACACTGCTGAGCTGCCAAAGCAGCTGCAGCCGGGAGACAGTGGAGGACTGTGCTTCGCATCCTATCACACCGCCCTGGGGTCCCCATGGATGGAGAGGTGCCAGCCTCAGGCAGGGAAAAAAAAAGAAAGAAAGGTTACCTTAGGGTTCTTTCTCCTCCACAGCAGTACCGCCAGATCCAGCACTAAAACTTACTTCCCATCCTTCCTCTTCCTCGTCACAGGCAGGAATTCCCCAGCTGAGAAATGAGGGCTGTCATCTTCCTTCATAAATTCCCCAGCAGTAGCACATGTTCCCCTCTGTCTCTCAAATTGCAGGGATGTGAGGCCCTTTCCTTTCAAGGGCAGGAAAGAGGATACTGGATTGCAGTCCTCCTCCTTACCTTTAGAGCCAAACACATGAGATAGTTACTCTTTTCAAACGTCCCAGACCCAAAACACAGAGGAATGAGGGTGTCAGGACCATCACAGTCTCTGAGTTACAGAACTGAAGGCTCAAAGGTCACTGACTGCAGATGATATTAAGGTGATTTATCGCACTTCCATAAGATAATAAATGATTACTTTTGGCCTTCAAAAATTGCAGGAGTTTATATATCAGCACTGCATCAGAGTCTTGCTATGCAGCATAGAAGCAGTTGACATCCAAATGCTGGAATATGGCCAGAAATGGCATATTTGCAGTTCCTTGTGAAACCTGAATTCAGCCACACTTATGTGCAGGCATTAAACTGATTTTTAGTTACATAGTCCCACCATGCTTTTTGTCCTGAACCTTTACTGCATCCAGCACACAGATGGGATGTCTGAACAGGATCCGTTCACGTTACATGTGGAAATTTAATCCAGGCATTGCCTAAGTTTTGGTACATGCGGCATTGCCGTCTAAATACTTATTTCATGCATTCGTTTTTTGAACACAACATAGATTTGACTACAAAATAAGTGGCAAGATAGGCACAAGCTGGCTGTTTCTTTCATGATGTAAAACTAGCTTCAAGAGGAGGGAAGTGGTGTTCATGTCTGTGGGAATGGCCTCTCCAAAGCCAGGTGAAGCAAATTGGCTTCTAAGACCAGTTCAGTTCAGTTCTGGGCCCCTCAGTTCAAGAAGGACAGAGAATTGCTTGAAAGAGTCCAGTGCAGAGCCACAGAGATTATTGAGAGAGTGGAGCACCTCCCTTATGAGGAGGGGCTGAAGGAGCTGGGTCTCTTTAGCTTGGAGAAGAGGAGACTGAGGCGTGACCTCATTAATGTTTATCAATTCGTAAAGGGCGAGTGTCAGGAGGAAGGAGCCAGGCTCTTCTCAGTGATGTCCAATGACAGGACAAGGGGCAATGGGAGCAAGCTGGAGCATAGGAGGTTCAACCTGAACATAAGGAAAAACTTTTTTACTGTAACTGTTACGGAGCACTGGACCAGGCTGCCCAGAGAGGCTGTGGAGACATTCAAAACCCGCCTGCACGCATTCCTCTGCAACCTAGTCTAGGTGATTCTGCTCTGGCAGGGGGGTTGGACCGGATGATCTTTTGAGGTTCCTTCCAGTTCTTAATATTCTGTGATTCTGTGACCTCTTCCTTCTGGAGCAGTCTGGCCATGTCCATGCTACATTGACACTGGTTCTCCTCTGGCCCCAATACAGCACTAAGATGTCATTTTTATTTTGGAGGCTATTTCAAACCAGCATGTCTGCTCCAAATGGAGACCCACCAGGCAGGTATTTTCATGGCAAGAAGGTGGACGTGAGGATACAAAACCAAACTCCACAATCTGTAAGATTGTAAAGTGGGTATGTTTTATTCAGCGCTGGGCGGCACGGGAGAAGTTTCTCCAGATTATACCCACGCCAGACACTGCAGTTTGCCTCACTTATATGCAGCAAAGTGTTACATATTCATAAGGTTTCCCAATACGCCTATACATATGCATGACCTATCCTCACTTTGTATTAAAATTAGGTCCAAAAAGTCCTCCTCTGGTCTGTGCTTGCGCACTGTCTCCTGGTGGTGGTCATGGAGGGGCGTGGGGGATGAAGGCAAAAGGCTCATCTTCATCCCCGCTAGTAACCTTTTGCTCTTGCGCCAACTCAGTTGTTTTCTGGCTCTTGCCCAAACGGCAGGGTCGGTTTCAGTCAGTTCTGGAGACAGTTCTCTGGTTCTTATCAGCAAGGCTCCCTGCTTTACCCAATTTGCGCAGTAACCAGTATGCTTAGTATGCACAACAGTTAGTAAGTGATAAGCAACACAATGTTTCCCAAGGTTTCTTCAACTCCCTCTTTCAAAGGGATGGGTATGCCTTGCACATATGGAGGTGTGGCAGGAGGCCATGGGGCAGTTTGAGAAGGCACAGCTTGCTGTCACCATGCCAGAGTCTGCGTAGGGTGCAGGGAGCCCAACCTGGTGCAGCCCCATCCCACACCGCCTTTTAAGAGCCATCACTGGGGTGAGCTCCATCCCAAAGATCGTTTGCCCAGTGGTAAATCTGAACAGGCAATGTGAGTGTCTTGAAGGTAGCAGATTGAAGCAATCCCCCCACTCTAGATGGTAAGCTAACAAATAAGAAGTGCAAGTGGTCAAGGCTTCAGCACTTAAATTTGTTCCTCGTGCCTCTTATTTGGCATTACGGTCAATCCTGTGATCCGCCATCTCCAAATTTTGTACCACTGAAAATGGCAAAGCCAAGGTAAATAAAAGGGAAACCAAAAGGAATGGATTCCTATTGTATTTCATATTTTCAATGTCTCCTTCTCGTTTTTTATATAATCTCTAGATTTTACCATCAACATTTTGTTGTGTAAAACACTACCACAAATGCACATCTTCCTTAGTAGGAAAAGAAGAATAAATTAGATAAAATCAAGTAAAATCAAGTAGGTATTAAATACACCAGTTTTAGATTAAGATCTCACTTTCAGAAGTCTGCGCACATATACACAATATAAAGACAATACTATTCCAGACAATTTAGACATAAATAAACCTGTATTTAAAATGACTCTTTGCTTGAAAACTGATGTATAGATTGGGATTGTAAAATAAAGATTTGAGATCCAAGAGGTACAGAGGCTCTTACCCTGCATATGAACACCTATCCCTGTTCATCTTAATGAGCCTGCTCAGCACAAGTGCTGGGATATCAGAAAATCCCCCTCCTCGCTGCTAGCAATATTAAAAACACTTCATGCCCCCATGTCCTTCCTGCCTGGTCACCCTGTAAGTTCTAGAAATACATTTATTTCCCAGAGTGGTGGTTTAACAAGCACCAGAACTTTCACATTTAACTCCTGAGTAATTCTTTCTTCATGTTTGCCGGATTGGAGACCGTCACACAGGTGGCAAGGAGCTGCTGAAGTGCTGCAGTCCAAACCTGTAGACAGTCAGACAGCTGCTGTGATGTATTTAGTCCTTCAGGAGGAAAGATACCGTCCTTCTTCATTTGAAGTGACACTAAAAATTGACCTTCTAAAACTACAATATGTTTTGCGGCATGCCATGGAAGTCCTGGCCCTAGGGCCCGAGGAGTGGAGCATGCAGCAGGTAAGGCAGCTCTCCAGAACAGGGTGCCTGCACCTTCAGACTTCACAGTCTGCTCCAGCACTAATGTCCTTACCGTGTCAGCCTTGGACTGCGCTGCTATCACTGCTTAGCCACGAGCAAACACATGCTACAGTACGTTGCAATAAATCAGTATCTGCAGAGGCCATTAAAATTTGAAAGCATAAGGCAATTAAAAGCTGGGTGAAACTCCTGACTCCAGACAGTGCTTTGTACACACTGAGCACACGTTGAGATGGATCCTGACGTACTCATTAGCCCATCTGATATTCAATGCCTCACTGCTCTGCGAGCAGCCACGAGCTGGTGGTGGGAGTGAGGACAAGAAAGCACTGCACAGGCAGAGCAGCATGCAGAATAAATAGAAATATTCTGCCCATCAGAAGTGCTCTGTACTCAGGTAGCAAGCTGTAGCATGCAGGATTAGATCCAAGTTGGGTCCAGAACTCCACATCTTTTACGCCTTGCACCAATATATGCACGACTGCATTAAAAAAAAAAGCAATCAAGTGACAAAAGAAAAGCATCAGAGCCATTGATCATTAGCTTTTGCTTCTATCAGACACACGGGGGTGCAAGGCAAAAACACTGTCAGGGTGCCATCACAGCCAGTAAAGAACCAGAGCATGGGTGAGCTAGGGTGACCACTCTGATCAGATTAACCTCAAGTACAGTAATCTTGGAGACATGGTGACAACTTGAGCGTAGCTGTAAGTCCCTCTCTTGCTTTTAACCAGTTTTCAGCTTCGATGGCACAGGCATCACGTATCAGCAGGACCAAATCCATGCATGTGCCCCATTACCATCTTGTAACAGATGTTCTTGCAACCACAAGAAGCTCCAGCTCCACATCGCAGTCACAGCACATTGTTCTTCATCAGCCTCTCTGCATGTGCCAAGGCTCTCGCTGTTTCTGACCTCATACTTTATCAGCTGACGGAGCCTGACAAAAGGAACACATGCCACCTCCCGTGTCATTTGATGATCATGCATCACAGTGGGCTCTCACCAGTGACAATCTGCCCTTCCCAAGGCGTTGAGAATCTTTTATTGGCTTGCCCGCTGCCCTCAAGCTGTACATCAGCGAGACAAGAAAAACGTTATAAATCTGAGAGCCATTTCAGTGAATCAAAGGGAGAGACAAGGGTGTTTCTGGTTGTGTGGTTTTCAGAACAATTATGGGACTGAGTCATGCTGCAAATTTGTGGGACTCACTGATGTGAACTGCTAGAGAGGAAGGCATAGTGTGTGAAGCTGCTATTGCCATGAATTATTTAATGCATTGGCTAACAGGGCACAGGCAGGGATACAGGGATGTAGGAGTATAGTGGGGAGAATATGGGAGATTTATAGAGCTCCAGCAAGGAGAGCTAGTTGTAGGATGGATATGATTTTTATGTTGTGACTGGTGTGAAGGGGACAAGGCAACCATTTTCAGACAGGATTAGGGCTCTTACTCCCTTGTTATTCACAGGTCTTTCAAACCACTGTGTTAAACTGTGTGAGGGGGAAGAGAGAAAGGAAAGGAGGAAGGGAGGGAGGGAGAGGAATGTCTGATGAGCTGTACCATGTAGGTGCAGGTTATGACAAAGACTGCACCAGGGGAGCATGATTTGACCACTGTAGAAGCATGATTCCTCCTCCACTCTGGCACCCGATGCTCCAGGTACATTTTGTCAAGAAGTCACAGACCATGACCAAATGTTCCCACAAGACCCCTAGGAGCAGGTTGTGCCAGGATGCCTGGTACGTGTGACTGTCCCTAGCTTTGAGCATGGTGCTCAGTGTGGGACATGACAGGCCTGTGTCTGGCTGTGCAGCAGCAAAGCCAGGGAGTTCCATGGACGGGAACACCTGGATTTGCAACATCTGGCACATTCATCTATCATATACCAGATGCATGGATTACACATACACACAGAGCTAGAAAGCCCCTTACTCAACAGACACCTAGTTTAAATACAACAGACACAAATACTATCTCCTTTTCACACTGAAGGACCGAGGCAAAAGTTTTACTTCCCCTCACTTAATCATATTTTACATGGTACGTAAAATTATCCTCTTTGTACTGTATTTGGCACAGCTTTTACAGCCTCTAAACACCTAAGAAAGTCAGGCTAAGTATTTTACACTTCTTATGTGCTATAAACAAAAGTTACAACCATGCACAATTTCAGAAATTGTTCTTTATTTGGAAATAATCTTTTGTATATTTGATTCAAGACAGTTCCTCGTCATTCTCTCTTCTGGGATATCATTTACCTCAGCGGTGTCAGCCACACAGCATTTAAGATGAACACAGATAATTTTACTACTTATCCATTATGTCAGTTTTCTTTTACTGTTTCCTGTGTTCAAATCACAAAATGGCAGAACATTCCCTCATAAAAAACCAAAAGACGATACTTGTAAGATGATAAGGTATGTGGCAAGCAAAAGTAAGTTAACAGACTGAATGACACTTATTTTGCATCAGTTATAAAACAGTCTTGTGAACTGTCCTTAATTGGTTTTGGTTATGTCAGGGTCTTTATTTAATTCACCATCACTTTAAGAGCCCCGAGGTAACTCACTTCACAGAGAGAAAACTCTGACTGACTTTGAAAATGTGGTATTGTTGAGCAGAAAGTCTCACTGAGCAAACTGCTAGTTTCTTTCAGCAGAAGGAGAGATCCAGGAGGTGATTAGCTTTGTTCTCATTTACAAAGCACCAGTGGGAATTTCTAAAGGGTTTCACAGGCCCTGGGGACAAGGCCAAGAACAAAACAGGGCAGTGAAAAGCAAACAGAGCACTTCATCAATAAACTACTTAGAGATGCCACATCAATAGCAAATTAGGAAGAAAGGAAGGCGCTCTAATATTTTCACATAGCAAAGGAGGTTTATATATTGGTTTTATTCTTACTTGACTTTTTTTAAACAACTGCACTGCTATCAAACTACACTTAACAGAGGGAACAGAGATAATACCAACTCACCACATGGCTGTTAGTCAGGTGAGATCTGAAAGGGAGATGTGCACTGCTCTGCGCTAGTTCTACAGCGCTGACCTCTCCCAAGTGTTACTACAGCAGGAACTCCATCCTTGGAAAGGCTGGGAAGAGAGAGCACCAGTGGGAAAAGGCCACCAGGAGCGGCATAACCGCTTACCAAAGGTGCAAAACTACTGCTGCTGCAGCACCCCTTTGCCCTCTTGTCTCCAAAGAGGACACCGTCCACTTGCCCAGGCATAGGTGGGGATGGAAAGCTAAAGAGAAGTGAGGGAGGAAAATAGTATCTCATTAGTATCTTATTTCCATTAATAAATTGTACTTCTGGAAGGTTTCTTGCCCTTAACTACAACAAATAAAATAAAATCAACATTTAAAAATATTTACAACTGGAACAAAATCAGCACAGGTCTACCAATCTTTTCATTTTAATAACTGACACATTTTGTTTGGATTTTAACACTGCAGTAAAAACACTAGCAATTAGCTTATTTTTAAAACAAAAATCTCACCTCTAAACAGCAAACAGACATTTTATTTCAGAAAAACCTCAACGGGCTCAATTTTCTAGGCTGAAAAAAAATCTCTGCTGCTAGACAAACTGATTTGTCAATTTATAAACTTTTGTTCAGTAGATAAAGTAAAAAGTACAGAGAAAAAAACCAAACAACAAACCAAACCTGCTTTGACAAAGCTGTGTTTTCAAGGTTAAACCAGCTTCAAAACCATCCCACAACAAGCTTGCTCAACAGCAGCTGATAGACAGGCTGGGTCTGGAAAGAGCCATGGAGACGATTTCACAGCTACATCGTGCAGTCTCAGGCGGGGCTACTGCAACCCTGTTTCAGCATCCGCGTCCTGATCACAGGGTTCTGCGTGTTTTAAACTGGAGTCAGACTCTGGTGACAGGAACAAAACAGGAAACAGAAGGGGATATATCAACTAATGTATTCCTTGGAGTGAAAGGAGGGATGATGTTTCAGTAACCATTGTACAGCCACAGAGTATCTGGATGTTTAGAAGATATACGGCTTATGCTGCTTTGAAGTTTTGTTTCAAGCGGGGAGGTCCATTTGGATTGATGCTCCTGAGATCGAGTGTTCTCTTTACCAACGAGTAAGCCTTACTGGAAATCCACCTGGCTACTGCTAAGACCCCAGAGTTTCAGTTTCTTTGCCTCATGGGATTTTTGTCAAAATAGCTGTGCATTTGGAAGACACCTTTGCACTGGGCATGGGAGGTTTAAGATGCAACTCCCCAGTCTTTGTAAGCAATGCCAAGAGCTTTTCTCTTGCTCACCAACTTGCTCCAAGGAACTGAACGTACCATGGCTCTTCCTGCATAATATTTGATACCTAGCTGTGATTGCAAAGCTTCCCAGGCAGAAATCCTCATGTACACACACCAGCTGCCAGCCAGCCAAGCGCGAGGAGATGTGCCAGCCCCCTTTGGGCTGGCATGATTTTGCCCTGCCATGTCCCACAGCTCCTGCCCACCTGGCTGAGGGATAAACTCAACGGAGACTCTTGAGCAGATATGGGCAACCAAAATTTCCAGGAGCAGACCTGTTTTTTGATACGGGTACACAACCCAGCACAAGAGGGTGTCTCTGCTGGCCCTCTGGCAGGCTGGGCTAACAGCAATAAGATGACTTCAAGGGCAATTCCTTGGGAGAGACCGTTTCCTTGCTCTTAAGAATGACCTCCGTGCTCCGAGGAGGAAGCTCAGGAGCTGCCGCCTTCCCTCGTTTAGAAGAGGCCAAAAGGGAAATCCTGGCCGATTCGGTACCAGCATTCACCGGCTGGCTC
>NW_010171888.1:0-6489 GCF_000695765.1 Mesitornis unicolor | reverse complement strand
TTCCCCTACACTGCTCTCCAACAGGTCATTGATTACCGGTTCTTAGATTAGATTACCAGTTCTTAGGAACACACTGCAACCTCCATGTCTCTGTGTTACCTGAGGGCAATACTGTACTGGTCCATTGCCTCCTGGTACTCATTGACAGCTACGAGGAAGTCTCCCAGTATTCGGTGCAGGACGCAGTCGCTCTGATTTGCCAGAGCGTTCCTCAGCAAAGCAATTCCATCTTCATATTTCTGTTCTCTACCTGTTTAGATGCAAAACTACAGTTTTAATTAATAGTTTAGATAGATCTATAAAAAGTCAGAGTGTACACAAAGAGTCATCACAAGACGATTTCTTCCTTCAGAACTGTCAGCATGGGGGATAGCAGCGATATATGTTTTGCAAGATTAACTCTAAACAATGGCTTTTTGTTACAATAACTGCTACGCTCAGGATTACACATACTTTGAAGTCAAAGCATTTTGTTGGCAAGTGTTTGAAGTGCTGGTGTAAGATCAGTTGCTAGATGAAATTAACGCCCGTAATTCTTCCTTCAAGATAGGACTGGTACGTCCCTGGGCTGTAACATCACTGCTGCATTCTTCACGCTGATGAGGCTGCACAACACTTCCACATAAAACAGTAGGCCTTAAATGAGTTGACATGGGGAAAAAAAAAAAGGAACTTACTAAGAAGTTCTGCTTTCTTCACCACAGCTTTAATGTAATCAGGTCTTTGTGTTAGCGCTTTGTCCAGTAACGTTTTTGCTTTTTCCTGTGTGACCGGGTCTTCGAGACAGACGGTTGCTAACAGAGTGAGTGTCTGTGCATTTGCTCCCAGAGTTTTGTATACGTTATTTGCCATGACCATAGCTTCACGGATACTGTTGGATGCCAGGTAACATTCAATGAGACCTGATGATACAGAAAGGAAAACATGTAAGTTAGCACTGCAGACACTCACCCCTCCTAATTATCTGCACTTGGTAGCACTCAGACTCCAAACAGCTGACACTCCAATAAGCAAATACAAATTCAATCGAGAAAGTGACTCTACACTCAACTTTCTTTTTAGCAGGGAATCTACAGCACTGTGCCCACAGCAAAGCACAAGATGTGGAACTGGGGGAGCCTGGAGAACTGGATTAGCACTCTCCGTTTTGAATAAATGAAAAAGTAAAAAAGAAAACAAAACAAGATTTCACTGCTGACTAATACAGTATAATCAGTTTGGTTTTACTTAACCAATAACTGCATAGAAGACAGACAAGTACCACTGAAAAAAACTGAGAACCAGGAAATTGTAAGAAAACAGACCCTAGAACGCATCACCGTATTACAAACTGGTGCAAGGTTCAATGCACCTCATAGAATTCTTTTGTATGTTTTCATAAGCCTACGTTTTAACACATCCATTCTACAGATCACTGACTTCATCACTTCTGTTCTGATCGCTTCTACCAAAGCTTTACAGGTTTTAGGGTAATAATAATTTATTTACTTCAGGAAAAAAGAACTCCTGTCTATTCCCTTGGCTAATCATCATCACCAACTTCCACACCGAACCAATACCACACGCGTGAGCAGCTTCACTTCACTCACCTTCATAGCAGTCCAGCCTGCAAGGTGCAAGGCGTATGGCTTCACGGAAGTGGATAATGGCTTCCTGGACACGGTTCAGCAGGAGAGCCTGGACACTGTTACTATTAAGCTGGATAGCTTTGGCTCCTAAGTATAAGGCACGAGAGTATCGTTTACTGTAGAAACTATGGCACCTACGGAAAGAGGGATTGCAAACATGTAGTGCCTGTGCACAGTCATAGATGTTTAAAAGCAGAAAGAAGGGGGAAAAAATGAAAGAAAAACAAAAGAAAGAGGCAGCAGGAGAGCCTGGACACTGTTACTATTAAGCTGGATAGCTTTGGCTCCTAAGTATAAGGCACGAGAGTATCGTTTACTGTAGAAACTATGGCACCTACGGAAAGAGGGATTGCAAACATGTAGTGCCTGTGCACAGTCATAGATGTTTAAAAGCAGAAAGAAGGGGGAAAAAATGAAAGAAAAACAAAAGAAAGAGGCAACTGTTGAACTTCTCGCGTTTGAAATTAAGAATGTATGTTCAGGGAAAAAATCCATGCTCTTCAAGAGGTTAAAAAGCAGTATGAATATTAACCATTACAGCTATTTAATGTATCATTATTGCACAGGTGCAATAACACTGGTAAGTTTAAACATACAGAAAACCACCAAAATAGATATTTATGGAAAGCTAATTTAAGTTACCCCAAGAACAGAACAGACAGGATAGAAAAGCACTTTCTGAACACAAAAAGGTGAATCCACTGTATCAGCTGTGATCCACTGCACTCAGCAAAACAAGAGTTGAAGTAAGAAAGAAAACAACTTACCCAGATACCACCCAGGGCTCTGCATGTTGATCAGAAATATTGAAGAGACGGCAGCCCAAGTTCTCCACATCCTCTAGGCGGCCTTCACGTGCCAATAAATAACCATATACATCCATTCCTAAAGCGAAACGTTTGAAGATAAGTCATCAAGAAATGGAAAGTTCACTCACAAGAAAAACCGAAACAAAACCACAAACACCTCCTTTAAACTGTGCAGCTACCAGTGACTGTCAAAGATACACAGCTTCTGAATGCAAATTCTGAACTGAAAGCCAGGTACAACAATATACACTGCTCCACTGCGTGCTTGATTGCATGTAGCTGCTATTATAACGTTACTCATCAGATCATTACACGAGGTAAACTTTCTTTTAGGATTTACTCACCTTTTATTAAGTAAGGATCCAGCATTTGTGCTTGTTCAAATTTCAGAATAGAGTTTTTATTATCTCCGGCTCTGAAATACAGGTCTGCTAAGCTCCCCAGTAAGTCGACATTATCCCTCAGCAATAACTTTTTCTCTAAAGAGCTTTAAGAGAAAAAAAAAAGTCTGTTATTTATATAATGCCACTTAAATTAAAATTCTGTATTAATATATTATTTGATGACATCATGCTCTTTGAGCTCTTACCAAATGGTATTGATTGCTCTTGTGTTATCTCCAGTATGCACAAAAGCATATGCCTTGATCCACACAGACAGCCAGTCCAAGTTAGGAATGCTCTGAATCACGTTGATTGTCATAGAGGCCACTTCCGCACCTTTCACCGACAGCGAGAGCAAACCTATTCAGAACGATACACACATCAACTTCTGCCACCATCAGCTGCTTCTAATGCAAATTAATTGTCTGAAGACCAGAAACTTCATTTCGTGACAAGCATAAACCAGCAGCTTGCTACGATGTGTTTTATAATTTGCATAATCTATGCATTATGTATTACATGTAAATGCAAGACAGTCACCTCATCTCAAGCAAGATCCAAATTATAACACTGTTTAATACTGAAATACTGTGTGCAGACACCTACCTAGTATGGCATCAAGTGCTAAAGGGCACTGCCTCAGTACTTCTTTGTAGCTCGTAACAGATGAGCGTTCTTGACCTGCTTTCTTGTACAGATTCGCCAACATCATATTGATCTACAAGCAACAGAAACATTGGTAGAGTCAGGTATGAGAAAAGAGAAAACCTCACTAAGAAAAGGTCACGGCTTTGTCCTCCAGCATGCCTGCCTGCCTCCAGTTCTGGGCAGAAGACAAAATTACCCACTCTTCTTCTAAGGACACTACAACGTACAATATAGTATAAATTCAAATTGTTGCTTCTTCCTGAGTCCAAAGATAGAATTTACATTCTTTTGTATTTGCATAGTGCATCTCGAAATCTCAGTGGTTTGTACACAAAGTAAGTCAAAAAATGGGCAAGCGTTTATATACAATGCCAAGGACCTGTATTCATTAGCTGTATTAATCAAACCTATATGAATCAATTAGTTAGCCTTCTTTCAGCTGATCTCTCCGTATCAATCCAAATCTTTGAGAGAACTGGCTTAAGAAAGCAGAGAAAGTTTCCATTTAGCTTCTGAATGGAGTCACGATTGATGAAAGAACAGAAACTATTTGAGCTCTACATGACAGGAGTAGCTGGTTTCTGCTACAATACTTTATCTTACTCATGTGTACAGGTAAAAAGTTTACTTTTCTCAATCTCCTCTTCTGTTTCTGTTCCGTAAGCTGGTCTTTAAAGAGAACACTGTGACGTTACTGGAGTCCAAGCCACGTACACTGTTAGCACCATAGAGGAATACTGTTAACACAAGACGTGGTTGATTGACCTGACGTGTTAATCTTTTAAGCCCTTATGTCATAACAGAGCCAGCAAGCAAAGACTCAACCTATTTGGCACTGCAGACCATAATGGGATCTACATTTTTAACATTATCTAAACCGTTATTATAAAGGATGAAAAGATTTGAGGAGATGGAGCACCAGCATTCCTTCTACTTGCCAAAGTCTTCAGCTTTTCAAGGAGGCCGTGGGTTATCCTTTGCCCTAGGAAAACTATTAACCATAACATGCAAAGAACTCTCAAATGGACGATACAGATTCCAAGCCTTGTACCGATGGATATACGAATACTTTACAAACTTTTAGAATTTAAAAAGTGTTTCTTCATCCTTGTACACAAGCAAAATTATGTACATTCTGTGTGCAGTACTAAAGAACCAACCAGGTAATTCTCACAGATTAATAAACATTTAACTCTTTTAACTTTTAAAAATTATTTCTAACAGAGGAAATACAAAATTTGTCTGAAAGAGGCCAAAAAACCTAAGCTAATTTAATCATTATGAAGTGTTTCTAAATAACATTTCACTAATACAAAAGAAATATCAAGACACAATGTCATTACAGGCTACGTTCTTTTTTGATCAGGTATTGGCCTACAGACTGAAGACAGGCTGACCGTGGACTTGTGACAAATGTCTGCCAGAACGAACCTTTGGGGTCCTCTGTCTGGAAGGAATCCCATCAAGAATAGCGATGGCATCTTTATCTTGCTTCAGCATTGTGTAACACTCAGCCATTTTATATTTCACTTCAATTTCTGATGGTAAACACTGAAATAAAAAAGAATTCTTTAAGTACGATGCTGGTTTAGTCAGGTAAAAATTTGATTAAGGTTTCCTCACTAAACGCTTACATTATGTTGAAAAAAATCAGTACAAGAAAGTTAACAGTGCAACCTACTGCTAGCTCACACTGCTCCTGTCTTCAGATGAAAACCTTGAACTACACATACAAATAAACTCACAGCAGAAACGACCACATTGATATATTTCAAACAAATTAACCTTAAATGTCAGGGTTCATGTGATAAATCCACAATCAGATGCTATATTACTGAGTCAGCAACGTTCACTGTAAGGGGACACATGATCACTTTATTAGTCAGTTTTTAAATACCTGGCTTTGAGGAGTTGATGCAGCATTCCCAGTAGAAGGTCTTACTTTTGAAGTTTTACTTAATGCTTTTTTCTGCTGCAAGGCCATCGTATACTTACTTACAGCATTTCTATATTCTTTATCATGGAAGAGAGAGTCTGCATGATATACAAGCAGCTGGTATTTCTGAGATGGTGAAAACAGTTCCCTAGAAGAAATGCAAACAGAAAGGTTGAAATCAGCTAACTGCCTAAGAACCAGAACCTTATAGACCCGAAACATCCGTGTCTTTTGTTTGCCTGGCTTCAACTTCCAACTGCTGCTGCTTCCTTACTGCACTGGGAGGGCCCTTGGGTAACAGACACAACCTCCTCACAAAGGGATTATCTTGCAAATGTCTTTTATCTGTACACAAACAAATGTAGCAGCCACTCCTGACACCTCATTACTAACAACAGCTTGTGTTTAGCTGCTTGGCCACTGCTTCCAATAACGGTGCAGTCCACATCCTCCCCATAACAAGCCACACGTTGTCAATGTCCATTAAAACACATTTTGTCTGAGCAGACTCAAGCTCACAAAGCACCTCTGCCTTTGTACAGCTCTCCTGGTCCCAATGCACACGTTCCTACACTTTACAAACCACCTTTATAGTATTTCCAGTACATTTGTGGAAGTGGTGGAGAGTCAGGGTTTCAGAATGGGAGCCTGGCTTCAATTAGTACCTCAAAACCCATTCAAAACGTAAAGTGTTATCTTACAGGGATGTCCTGGGAACTAAAGTGAATCACTTGAGTCAGGGAAAGCCACGATCTGCGCAGGGCACCATTAAAAGAAGATCGCTCCACCTTTACCAGGACGTTGGTGCCGTGTACCCTAAAGGGCGCAGCCTGCGCTGAACCCCGGACACAGAGGCTGACAGAGCCGGGCTCCAACCCCCAGGGCCGGGGAGTGTGGCCCGGCGTGAGGGACAGCTCTAAAAGCGCACCTGACCCCTTCCCTGACCGTAAGAGAGCCCCAGCCGCCCTGCGAGGTCCCGCCCTGTCCCCCTCGGTCCCACAGCCGCCCGGCGCGCCCTCCTCCGGGAGAGCACTCACGGGTTGTTGCCACTCATCGTGAGGAGAAGCCCGCTGAGGAGCCGCACG
>NW_010171887.1:2623-5200 GCF_000695765.1 Mesitornis unicolor | reverse complement strand
GAGCTTGTGGTTCCCTTGTTGTCACCGGTGTTTTTATTTGAGCGGGGGAAGCAGCTGACGAGCTGTGAAACGAGTCGGGCAGGTCTGGGCCCTGGTAGAGGAGGCGGCTGTTTCTGTTGGGTAAGGATGTCTGCTGGGGCACCGGGAGTTTTCGGAAGGGTTTGGGTGGTCCCGTGCCATCTGAACCCCGCTGGGGATGGTGTTCGGTGCTCGGTGTGAAAGCTGGAGCAGCCCCGGTGTCTGGCCTTGCTCCTGGGTTAATGGCAGCGCTGTCGGTGTGTGATCTGATTAGTCCTGGGCGGTCAGCGGGGGTCAGGGCCCGTCACGTGCGGTGCGGGGCCATCGAGCGGTGCCGTGGGGGCTGCTGACTCTGCCGGAGCCCTGCAGGTGACTGGGATCTGGGAGGTGACAGTGAAACCTTGTGCTGGCAGGAGACCGCAGTGGTGGGGACAGCAGGAGTGGCCCTGGGTGGCTGCTGGGCAGGGGGGGACACAGGGACAGCCACGCTGCGGGGGCGCAGGCTCTGGGCTGGGTCTCTGGCCATCGCCTGGACGCTCTGGTTCATCCCTCACCAGCTCCATAAAAGAGGGCTGGACCTTTTACTGGGCCGGTGTTTCCTGCTTCTCCGTCGGAGCAGATGTGGGTCAGGCTCCTTCTCGGCTCTGCTGGCAGCGGGGAAGGGATGCTGAGGCTGCGCGCCACCCGGCCGCCCTCTGCCCACGTCGTTACACTCACAGGAATAATTTTGGCTTTGAGGTGTAGCAGAACGAGCTAATTTTAACACTTCCAACACCCAACGCGCGCGTCCCTGCTCGCACGCATCTGGTGCCGCGACGTGGGAAGCGTTTGCTGCTTCCTGGCTCTGTGGCGTTGCTGTCCCAAGGGCTCAAACATCAAAGCCTTCGTACACTCTCTAATTTTCCCCCAAATAGCTGGTTCCTCTGGAGCAAACTGTTGCTGGGATGGAAGAAGGGAGCATCTTCCTGCCTTACCTTTGTCCCTCTGTCCCGCAGGTGCCAGTGTCCGAGTCCCTCTCGGTGTATGTGTGGTAACAACATGTCTGTCCCCCTCCTCGCTGACGCAGTGACTGTCTCAGGGGCAGAGCGGGAGACTGCCGCGGTAAGGGCCGGACCCCTGCATCGCCCGTGCTTCCCTTTTAGCAGCGTTGCAGACAAGGAGCTGCTTCTGTGGGGTTCAGAGGGTGCCTGAGCTGAGCCCTGGAACCCCTCACGGCTCTTCGGGTGCTCAGAGGGGATGCACGACCAGCGAGGTCTCATCTTGCTGGGGAAAAGGCTGGACCAGGCTGCCCAGAGAGGTTGTGGAGTCTCCTTCTCTGCAGACATTCAAAACCCGCCTGGACGCCTTCCTGTGTAACCTCATCTGGGTGTTCCTGCTCCGGCAGGGGGATTGGACTGGATGAGCTTTGGAGGTCCCTTCCAATCCCTGACGTTCTGGGATTCTGTGATTCTGTGAAAAGCAGCTCTCCCTTTGGGCTGGGCTGTTGGTTTGTGGTGCTGGGTCCAGGCACAGCCTCCCAGCAAGGCTCGATCTGCAGGGAAGGCAGTGGGAGTTGGATCTGATTTGGTTATTTAAGCTTTTAAAAGCAAATCCCCCAAAGGAAATCCTTTGTCGCTCCCTAGGGCCCCGCAGGCTGCCTTCCCCCTGCTCCCTGCTGCTTTGGGGCTGCTCGAGCCTGAGATGGGGATGAGTGAGATCCCCGCAGGGATGGGTTTTGTGAGTCCCTGGGGCTGTGCCCAGCGCGGTGCCGTGCAGCCTGGCAGGACGCTCAGTCGCTCCCCAGCCCTTTGCTACGCTGGGGGCCCACGACGCCCCCAAACCTGTGGCGTGGTGACGATGATGTGCCTGCTCAACCGCCCGTCATCCCCAGAGCCGCAGAGCCGTGTCATCGGCGTCACCCAATTTCTGAGTCTCCTCAGTTAGTGACTAAGTGGCCTTTTGCCTCTTCTCTCCGAGCCCATGGCCTTTTGCCTCTTCCCTCCGAGCCCAGTCCCGCGTCTCTCCCAGGGCGCCGGCTGTCGCACCGGCTAATTCTTTTGTTTCTCTGCTTCATTTAACAGGTCATATTTTTACACGGCCTTGGAGACACGGGGTGAGTATTCCTGGAGCTGGCTCTGCCTGTGACGCGTGGTTTGCTGAACGCGGGCCCGGCCGTTTGCTGCTTTCCCCAGGGGCAGCTCCGAGGTCTGTGGGGCCGTGAGCCGGGGCCGGTGGCCGTACCCGCGCCTCCCTCGCAGGGAATCTCTGGCCAGCAGCTGCCTGCGCTTGAATATTTATGATCCCGGCAGCCCCCCGCCTCCTGCGGGTTCGATTTTCCGCTTGCTTTAAGGCGAGCAGATAAGCACTGCGGTTTTTGCAGTCCTTGGGAGGGCTGGGAAGTTGGGTTGTGTCTCCGCGAGCGCGTCTCGAATGCGCAAGGCCACTTTGGAGGGCAGCCTGAGATGCGGCGATAACAAAAGGTTTCTCCCTCCTCCTTTGCTGATAGCAGCTCCCCTGCGTCCGGCTGCGGGGCTTTGTGTGCTGCCTTGATCTGTGCCGGGGATTCGGGCTGCTGGGGTG
>NW_010171887.1:0-2582 GCF_000695765.1 Mesitornis unicolor | reverse complement strand
GGGAACCCGTCCTTGGGGGAAGATCCTCATTGTTGCCTCCAAAACGTGAAGGTGAGCCTTGAACTCCTCTCCTCTCTCCCCAGGCACAGCTGGGCTGATGCTCTCTCCTCCATCCGCCTCCCCTACGTGAAGTACATTTGCCCTCACGCGTAAGTGCCGTCCTTGCTTGGGGAAGGGCCTGGGGGGGCTGTGACACCGGCGCTCACTGCCGAGGCCGTTTGGGGAGGCAGAAGGTGGCCCGTGCCCTGACCTACCCGCGGGGCTGTGCGGTGTCGCTTGCTCTCCCGCTGTGGCCGGTTCATTCATGGCCCCAGCCCTGACATTTTCTGCCCGCGGGCAGCGCGGTTCCCTGCAGAGCTGAGCAGCGCAGGAGCTGCTGCTCCGAGTCTGTTTTCTCCCCTCTCCTCTGCCTCTCCCCGATGGCAGCGGTGGAAGCCAAAAGCACTGGAGCTCCTCCCCATCCCCCTGGTCAGGCAGGGGGGCTCAGCAGAAGGGGAAGGAAACGCTCCTCGATGTTTTCCCCCATAGCAGCCCACGCAGGGGGCACTCACCGGGCTGGGGGAGCTCCACCGTGGCAGTGGCTCTGGCAGCAGGGCCTTGGCTTCCCCGTGTCCCCTCCAGCAGCGTCTCCTGGCTCAGCAGCAAACAGGAGCGGGATTCAGGTGCTCTGCTCCCTGGGGGGGCTGCTTGGCAATGCCCTGGAGCCACCAGCTCAGCCAGGACCCGCTTGGGATTCAGGGCTGATCCCAGGGGTCACCTTGCAGCCCCCAGGCTGGGTCTGGTGGCACTGAGCACTGCTGTGCCCTGGGAGGTGTCCTGCAGCTGCGGGCAGGAGGGGTCACCCCAGTCCCCTTGGTGTGGATTTTCTTCATTTTTAGTTGCATTAAAACACCCAAAATTTCTCCGCAGGCCCCGGATCCCGGTGACCCTCAACATGAAGATGGTTATGCCCTCCTGGTCAGTGCCTTGGGTGGCAGGGGTGGGGTGTGGGGGTCTCCAGGAGTGGGTGGGACCCTTCTGGGGGTGAATTTTGTGGAGTGAGAAGGATGGGGGCCTTGAAGAGCCAAAATCCATTGCCCTGTAGGAGACAGGGGAAGGACAGAGCACGCCCAGCGCCCACCTCCCCACACCCTGGGTGCTGGGAGAGGTTTGGGGCTGATCCTGCTTCTCCTCCCAGGTTCGATCTGATGGGGTTGACTCCGGATGCACCCGAGGATGAAGCTGGGATCAAGAAAGCTGCAGAAAACAGTAAGGAGCTTTGGGGAGGGGGAAGCACTGAGCTCCTGGGCTCTCTCCCTCGCCGGGACAGGAGCAGATGCCTTCCCTCCACCTCTGCTTCCTCTCTGCTCTCCTGTGCTCCCAGCCACCTTCTCCCCGGCTGAAGCCAAGCACATTCAGTCCCTGGGCCTCTGGCACCTGCCTGTCCCTGCTGTGCTGAGGGTCCTGTGCACCCCCAGGCCTTGAGTGCTGCTCTCCAGCCCCTCTACACCGTTCACTGACCCATTTCTCTGTCTTCTTCCAGTTAAAGCAATTATCGAGCATGAGATGAAGAACGGGATCCCCCCCAACCGCATCATCCTGGGGGGCTTCTCACAGGTGAGCTGGGCTGAGGAGGAGCAGACCAAGGGCTGGGTTCCCTCTTCCTCCTCCAAAGACGTCCCTCAAAGGGAGCATCCGTGGGTGGGTGCTGGGTGCTCTGGACCCCTCCATGGCACTGACGGACCCTCCTCGTCTGCAGGGCGGTGCCTTGTCGCTGTACACGGCTCTCACCTGCCAGCACCAGCTCGCTGGCATCGTGGCGCTCAGCTGCTGGCTCCCGCTGCACAAGGCCTTCCCACAGGTACCCCGCGCTGCTGCCGCCCCGCGTGTCCTCAGGGAGGGTCAGGAGGGGTGGGTTTTCCTGCAGTGTGAGCCCGGGGCTGCTGGAGGGGGCTTAATCCTACGCCCTTGTTCTCCTGGCACAGGAGAAATTGGGGCTCTGCCTCCAGTCTGGTGGGCATCCACGAGCCGATCTGCTCCCCAAGCCCCCTGCCCATCGCTCCTGCAGGGGAGGAGGCGTTTGGTGGCAGGGCAGGTGTTTGGTGGCTCCTCTCTCGAGGAGGGGAGCTCAGGAGGTGTCCATGGGGATGCAGATGGAGCAGCTGCCCTGTTCCCCACTGGGGATCCCCTCTCCTGGGCACCCCTGAGCGCTTCCTTCCTCGCTGCAGGCGGCGAATAACGGCGTGAACAAGGACATCGCCATCCTGCAGTGCCACGGGGAGATGGACCCCATGATCCCCGTCCGCTTTGGGGCACTCACTGCCGAGAAGCTGAAATCTGTCGTCACCCCCACCAAGGTCCAGTTCAAAACCTACCCTGGCGTGATGCACAGTTCCTGTCCTCAGGTCGGTGCCTCGGGGCGGAGAGAGGGGACGGGGCTGTCGGGGGCTGCTCTGGCCTTTGGGACCGACCCCCTGTTGCTCCCCTCGCAGGAGATGATGGCGGTGAAGGAGTTCATCGAGAAGCTGCTGCCCCGGATCTAAGCGGAGCCAATGGAGACTGTCGCAGGGAAGGACGCCGAGGTCGCAGCCGCTGATCCTTCC
>NW_010171886.1:0-1106 GCF_000695765.1 Mesitornis unicolor | reverse complement strand
ATAAGAAGTAATGGCTAATCTTGTAATAGCAGTTTTGCCCCGTGGCCACCGAGTTTTTAATGCATACGTTCAAGCAAAATTCAGACATTTTCCAGTGATGTGTTTCACCCAGTTAAAGCTCAGTCTTGAGTATTTGACATAGAAAATACATTTTAAGAGTTTACAATAACAGAATTACGGATTTCTTTGCTGAGTTAAATGAAGTCTGTTGTCTACATACATTTTTCTTTCTCTGGGAAGTATGTATTTGTATTCTTATTAGGACTGTCAACAGCATCAAGCAAAATAATTTGTAGTTGATGACACAGAAACAAAGTCTGCTCCCCTCAATGTATTTTTCCCCTAGAAACTGAACACTTCACCTTGATTTTGACTGTGTCCCTTTTCTTTGGCTGCCATGGGAGGCTGGGTGTGTGTTGTGTATTCCTATTGGTGGTCACATTTCCCTTTTCATTCTCTGCTTGTGGTTCTGGAGTGCTGTTCCAGTGCAAGCACAAATATTGTAAATTGAGTGATTGATTGACTGCCTGGTTCAAGCTCTGCAGTGAAAAGCACATGGTGTAGGAGATTTATACAGCTTTGAAGATCTTGCCTCATACATAGACTGGAGATTGAAAACCAAGAATGTTTTGAAATTAAGGACTGTAATATTGCATACGCACCTTTAACTGCTGAAGTTTTGTCCTGTTGTTTACCTGAGTTTCACAAATACCATTCATCCTTGTCTGTATTAATTTAGCTCGTGTTTTGAGAGCAGACTTTGGTTCCCATGCTTAACTAGTTTATCTATTAGTTAATTATCAAAGACAGAAGTATTGAGAACCAATAGATTTCATGAATTATTAAACTTAAAGTTATATAAGTTGCTTTCTAATCAGAGTTGTTGTGTGTTTAGCTTATAGTAATGAAGCAGTTTCTGTTGGTTAGTGCTTTTGAATAATGATGGGAGTATTTTGCATTTGTTTTGGTTGAAAGATTATTTGCGTCAGTACACAGCAGATGGAGCCTCTGACTGTAAAGAGTTCTTTTCAGTATGGCAGGACAGGAAGTGTTTGTTTAATTATTTATACAATATCTAAACAATGGGCCTAAACCATTGGTTTGCT
>NW_010171885.1:0-12225 GCF_000695765.1 Mesitornis unicolor | reverse complement strand
CTAACGGTCTGGGATTCCGTGATTCTGTGATAACACAGAGACACAGTCATTCGCAGAAGGTGACTGCAATAGAGTTTAATATCATGTTTAGTCCCATGATAAGCTTAGTCACAACCTGGTACTGATGATCAAACCACGCTAGAATCGTTCAGCCTGTACTTAGACCACAAGTATGGGTGAAATTATGTCCCTCCCTCTCCTCAGTCCAGCTGAAGGGAATATTACAGACTGGATGCCACTTCTTGAAGGCAAAGGGATTCAAAAGTCTTAGCAAACCTAATCCACTGCCTACATAATTCAACCACTATCGCAGAATCCAAGGTCAGAGCAAATTACACTAAAATAAACTAATTTAATTCTCACTTACTAGTTCCTCTAGCATTGCTGTAAATCAAATCAAATTCATAAGACAACTACAGTGTAAGACTTTAACTCATGTAATCCTTCAGTGTACACAGTAATTGTGTCCCATGAACCATGGTCTAGATCACAGCGCTTAACAGCCACTTTATTTTTATGCCTGTTTAATCCCGGCTTATTGACATACATGAAAATGTCAATTACATCATCTGTGACTGACATCACCCTACCACTGCCTCTAGACCTGCTAGTGCTGCTGGTTGTACCTTCTACTGCTGGTTTCTACCTTCTGGTACCAACAATTAAGCGTATCTTCAGTATTTTCAGCAGGTCAAACCAGGGTCCTCGTTCAGCAACTGCTGAACAGCAACCATCAGCACAGATTTTGAGTGTGGCCAGCAGCAGACGAGGGGACAAAGCAGGCTACCTGGACAGCGTGGTCGCAGTATGAGCTGCACAAGCCTCAGCTCACTGGGATGACCCAAGTCTGAGATGCTTTTGCTCTGTCGGGTGCCTGCACAGCAAGAGCGGCAAACACTGCTTAGCTCTGACAAGATCTTCAAGGTCGGTGCTGACTGCAGATGCAGGCAGCAGCCACCTGATGCTGAGCTGGCATTACCCAGGAACGAAGACAAGGCCCTGTCGTCAGATCTTTAATTGCAGCCGCAAAGGCAGCAAGGATGTGGACGGAGGCACTTTGTGTACAGCTGTGTTGTTGCCTGCCAGCTCCTCATACCAGCCACAGCTGCTCTCGTTAGAGCTCCCTATCCCAAGGCAGCTAAAGTTAGCAAAGACCAAACGACTCAGCATATTTTAGTTACTCTGGCCCTCCTTGGAAATACGTCAGAAAGTCGTTACGCTCACGCTTGCCGTCAAGAGAAGTGATGAAGGTTTTGGGCGAGCAGGCCTATTGCAGCAGCGCAGCTGGATCTGCAAAAGCACACAGCTGCCCACAGAGCTTTTTCAGTACCAAAAGGCTTCTTTGCTTGGGTCCGGGCAAACGGGGCCCACAGTGACTTAATCACCATTTCTTCCAGGTGCCTTTGGAGCCGCTGGGCACAGAGAACAAAAACCGTCTGTCCTTCCACCCTGGTCTGAGCACGCTGCTATAGGATTAACAGGGGAAATAGCTGCAGCCCATCGCCACACCACCAGGTCAGCCAGCAGCCAACCAACTCTCCTGTTAATAAACCAGTTAAACTGCACAGCAAGGGGCACCTTCACTCCGTGCCAAATTACAGGGTTAGACGTGGTTAGCTACTTAAATCATCTAATTAATACAACTTCCTTAATTGCCTTCTAATATTTATTATTACATTGTGCAACAGTTTGGTTACTTACTTTTCCGAAGAAACGTTTGCCATGTTTATTAAGGAGATATTTAGACACACTTAAGGCAGTTTTGAAAAGACATATTTTCCTAAGTCTTGTAGCATTTTAAAGGCTTTGACCTTTGTCATGTTCTTGGGAGAGTTGCAACTTGGCTACTCTCAGGGGGTTTTACAGCCTAATATAAGGGCAGCTGAAGAGGCCAAATGATGTTTTATTAAAATTGTTCTGTTTACTGACAACCAGATGCAAAAAAGATATAAAATGCTAACACAAATCAATTCCAAACCTTTATTTCTAGGTCCCTGCTCAGAAATACACTCAGTCTGCGTCCATTTCCAGTGCCTCAGGAATGTGAATTCCCTGATGTCTAAGAAGGGATGATGTCTCTTATTATTCACTAGCTTCTCTACGAAGCCAAAACATCATTTCACAGACAATACTCTAAGACAATCAGCATTTAAAGCTACAGCTCAGCTACAAAACAGTAGTAAAATACACATCTTAGAATCCTACCAGCTTATGGTTTTTTGTTTTAATGTAATGCTGACAAATCATTAAGCCCCCCAAAAATGCATACTTTTTCACAAGATATTTATGTTTTATGTGCTCGAACATCAATATTATAAAGCCTCAAGATGATTCTTTTTAAATTATTTTAAGGCTTTGATAGAAGCCAGAAATTGCCCATAGAGGATAATTTTTCCTAACTCATAGTTTCTGTCCTTTCAAAAGTTAAGCTGAACACAATTCTTAATGACCAGGATATAGAAACTGTGTATGGAGTCTAGCTCTCTCTGGATTATTATCATGCCACAGTCTCAGACAACTCACGTTCTACCATTGCTGACAAACGTTTGTCTCCATGTGCAAAGGGACACGTGAAGAATGTCAGAGATATAAAACTACTACGCAGAATTTTACAGCGGGGATGCTATGCAATTCTTACGGGTTTTAAAATAACAAAGAAAATCAAGCAGGTACAAAATAAAAATTTAGGACTTCGCCCAGTGTTTTCTCCAGTCTCAAATTTTTGGAAATAAATAAATAAAGAAATAAATAGGTTTTGTGCTTTGAAAGCAAGCTATTAAGCAAAGCACACTGAGTATCCAGTTCAGAGAGCACTGGTTAAACCTATTAAATTGTCTTTGATATTAACACAGCAAGAGAAAAACCACATGAACACGGCAAAGCCCAAGGATCCTCAGGGAGCTCCTGCAACCGCAAATAAGCAGAGCTCCCACGTGCTTTGACGAGTGCTGCGGGCACCCTCCCAGCACAAACGTGTTGTCACCCTTTCCAGAAGGCAGTCAAGGTTCTTCAAACTATGGCTGTGTCTCCTTAAAGCAGTGTGAATTTCGGGTTGTTTTTCAGTATTCATTTACAGGATCGCTTATCCAAAAGAAAAGCTATTTTCTGTAGCCCGTTAACAAGTTAAAACTCTGTCGGTATTTGTTATGTCTCAGAAGACAGCCACTACTGGGTGTTACAGGGATACTGTTTCACAAGCCGCACAGAAAAGAAAGGTTAAATTACATTCTCAGATTGATGCCACCAGCCCTTCTGTAAACAACGGGACTGAAATCCCCTAAGTACACCTACAATGACACATAAAACACATCTTTAAAAGCATTTTGAGCGAGCAAATTGTCAAAGCATCAGATTTGCATCCAAAAATTATGTCCTGCACTGTTACAAGTCCCAGAGATTAAACGCGGAAATATAACGGAAACGAATAAAATTCTTGTTGCTACATAATCACTTTATTATTTTACATTCATTGTTTTATAACCTCACACAGTTCTCATCTTTGGAAACACCGTGGTAGAAACACACACTTTAAATACCTTGCATTGACTTTTAGGTTGCAATCTTGGAAGAAATTTAAAAAGCACATTATCAAGACACCTCAGTTCTGTTAAAACTCTCATAGCGTTGAAGGAATACGGATACATAAATTTATTACGTGCTGTTACAGGTTCACCCCGACTTATGTGATTTACTTTAAAACTGCTCATTCTCATGATGCAGTAGCGAATGTGTACGAGCATTTTTGGAGTTAAATGTAGGACATGTTAGAAGTGAAGTATATTGGATATTGACCATTTGAAAAGAAAACTGAGTTTTACCATCTCCTATGACATTTTAGAGCAACCCTTGCACATAACTTGACAGCTTTAAGGAAAACTGAAGGCTAAGGGATCAGCAGTACTGCCTAGTGAATCCAGAACGTCCCCCTCAAAGCCCTGCACAGGTTTGCCCAGCTCATGGAAAGCAGGTCGGACCACAGGGAGGTCTGTCCTCGTGAAGTGGCAGCAGAACACAGCCTTACCCATAAGAAATTAGACTAAGGAAACCGGCTGAATCCTGCCACTGATGTGCATCAGCCGAGCGCCACAACCACACGGAGCCCACCCGGCAGCAACCAAGCACCTGCAGGATCACAGTGCCGGTCCTCCTCATGATGGGGGTTACAGATTTGCTATGAGTGAGAGAAGGGGCTGTTACCAGAAGCTGCAGCATTTATGCTGCAAAGGTACCAAGCAAAGGTACTTTCTGCAGAAAATCCTTACAGAAGGTTTAATAAGCTTGAAAACAACATTTTGAGTTAGAATTAAACTGCCATATTAAACAAAACAGGCACAAAAATAATGGACAAATAACTAACTTTCAGAAAGACTTCAACTAGAAATCCACAATGTCCAGACATATCCCACAGGAGCATGACATTTTGCAGCATACATCTTGAGACTGCATCAGCATTTAATATTAAGGTACCTGAAAAAGGGAGATCTGTCAGGAACGAGAAGAGTAGGCTGGATTTCACTGGTGTTATTCACGGTTAGCAGAACCCTTCAAAACACACACAAACTATGTATTTTTAATGGTGTACAGTTCAGAAATGAGCAATGTGCTGCAATATTATAAATACCTCATTCAGGCAGATTTGGAGTAAGAAGCTGCCTCCAGCTGCAAAGCAATACCAGCAACTGAACAGAAACAACAGATGAGTGGACTAAACAGCAGGTTTGAAATACCTGAGCTTCCACAGAGCAGTTTATTTTCAGCAATCATCATTTCTTTTCTCAATGTTGGTACATTTTCCCATTTACCTGCAATCATGCTGAACACAAACTTGCTTTGACTACAGAGTACAGCAGCAAACCCCACATCATCTCACGAAAACAGCACGTTGCAAGATGAGTTACCTCCCCACTACACCTTAACAGCAACTGCTAGGGGACCACGTGGGGTTTTGCTTTCCACATGGGCTATCAGAGGGCTGTAGAAGGTTCTCCCCTGGTTATCACGCAGAAATGACCTGCCCCTGCACAAAGGCAGAGTCGCTCCCTACACAGAGCCTATCTGCTCTGGAAAGACACAAAACCTGCAGCACGTGAATTCTGGCCGTGACCAGCTGGCATAAAAGAAACGAGAGGAAGCTGCTGCCAACCACAGACGTTCTTCTGCTGAAGTGTCTGAGAGTCCTCCATGGATGAGAAGGATTTTCAGGCTGCATTTACACGTAGCACAAGCTCACAAAATCTGACAGCGAGCTGTCCCTGTGACTTCCTAAATCTTCTCTTTGCCACAACTTAAGCAGTGAGCATCCTCCCTCAGGTTACACAGAGATCTCCCTTTCACCTTGCCAAGATTGGCAAGAACAGCCTCTGGGACTCCCAACTCTGCCCAAATCTGACTTCTACCTTCTCCAGGTAAGTATGACTGTCCTGCAGCCAGCACCATCCCACCAACCAATAGCAAGAACAGGCGTCACTGCAGCTCTCTGGCTATGTGCACACCACCACCTGGACCACTATGATCAGTCTCCATTCCCATCAAAACTGAAGTTTCAGGACAGAAACTTATCACAGAATCACAGAATCACAGAATCGCTCGGTTGGAAAAGCGCTCTGAGATCATCACGTCCAACCGTTCCTGTCTACCCACTAAACCATATCCTTAAGTACCTCGTCTACCCGCTCTTTAAACACATCCAGGGATGGTGACTCCACCACCTCCCTGGGCAGCCTGTGCCAGCTTCTGACGACCCTCTCAGTAAAGAACTTCCTCCTTATCTCTAACCTGAACCTCCCTTGGCACAGCTTGGTGCCGTTTCCCCTTGTTCTGTCCCCCATCACCTGGGAGAAGAGCCCAGCACCCACCTCTCCACAAGCTCCCTTGAGGCAGTTGTAGGTGGTGATGAGGGCTCCCCTCAGCCTTCTCTTCTCCAGGCTAAACAAGCCCAGTTCCCTCAGCCGCTCCTCATCAGGCTTGTTCTCCAGCCTTAAGTAAGAACTTCTTCCTTGCTTTTCAGAAAAGTTACTCTTCTTTGTCTAAGATTGAAAATTGCTTTTTACTTAAAAACTTGGCTCAAATGCTAGCCCTACTGGGTATCGATGGTCAAAAAAGGAAACCAGACAAAACTCTCAAAATATCAAGCTTTTACCTTTATGCAAAACAGACCCAATGTTTATTTTTTCTTGGGATTCTTCAGGCTGCCTTCATGGAAGCTCAATGTTTTTCCATTAAGACAAAAAAAAAATCAAATAAAATAACGCCTAAGAGAAAAGCTTTAGTGGAAACCTAGCAATATTTTAAAATTTATTTTAATTCATAAAAATGCATTTATTAATTCTACAGTACTACATATTTCTGATACGCAAGTTCAGCTTTTCTCTCCATTCTCTTTGATGAATTCGTTACACACAGAACTTATCTTATCTAGACTCCTTCATAGCTCTCTGCTTACACAGATATGTCAATAACAACTATTTAATTTCTAATCCTTGTTATACAAAATTTGTTTTCAGAAATGAACCCTTTTCATGTTGAAAATACAAGCAGTGAGCCTCTAAGTAAATTGTTTCAAAAGGCAGTAACCTGAATACCAGCATCTCTGAACTGGAAGAACCTACCTAGAAAAGTGATGGATCCTAATTACAGAGTGACCGGAGGCAAGTGGCTTTGAGTTTCACGAACAGCAGATTTACAAGCAGCAGTAGACTTGTACAGTTTTAGTGTCACCACAGGATACCAAATTAAGCCAAAAGTCTGAATTTCTCATTGCTCTTCTCCAACTGAGCCTGTTCCTTCCCCAAAGTTACAACAGAACGACCAGAGGCACCGTAACCTCTACCCACGTCTGCGCCGCAACCTCGGCTCTGCGGTTCAAACCCACCAGAAAGGGCAAACACTGAACAATGAGCCAAACAGAACACGAAGTCTGAGACCTGCTCCAGCTCCTTGGCAATGCTTGGTGGAACAGAGCACGTGCAAGCCAGGAGTTGGAAACGTGCAAAAACCACAGCGCCACACAGACCATTAAGTCTCATTCTCCAACATGCACACGATGTTTCTGAGAACTTCTCTAACTCACACACACAACCAGACCAACATTTCTGAAAGAATACAGATGTAGCAAAAAACGGTAAATGGAAGACAGCTGCATGCAAAAATAGCAGTGCTGCAATAATAGTCCACAATGCGACCGCAGCGTATTTTAGGGGAAACACATAAAGGGAAAGTGTATCTTGCAACCACATGGCATTTCTCCATTTGTGAGTTTCTTCTTCCGTAGCAGTAATCTGCACCTTCAGACTTCATTTCAATCTTCTCTTTCATTATTTTATCAGAGTAATTCCATACAAACCAGAAATAAACATGAGAGGAACACTACACACACACCTCCATGGGGGATTAAGAACATTTAAAGTGCCAGTTAGAAAACAGAGATCATTTACTTTGTGATTGCAAAAGAATTCGCTTCCTCCATCGCCCTGCACTGCGTGTCCCAAGGAGCTGCAATAAACCAGACAGTAAAGAGGAAGTGGAAATGCTGCGCTACACAAGCCCACAGGAACTTTAGGACTTCACATTGTGCAGCGTACTAAAGAAACCTCCCTGCCATGGGCTGTACCTGGAAAGTCAAAGAGGAGGCAACATGCTGCAGCTAATGACAATCCCGACCCGAATCCGAGCACAGCAAAGAATTTGCATCTCCAAATACTGATTGCATCAGTTGTCCCTCCTCTGGTTCAGCCAGCCAGTTCAGACTGTGCTGCTTCCAGCTGCTTCATGGAGCAAAGAGTACTGAACCAGAAGGCAAACAACAGGAGGAGACCCCAAGGAGAAGGATAAACACTGTCTCCCAATATTGCGTTCTCTTGCCTGGCAGCATCTCACCTCATTTCCCTTGAGAGATTTGATCTGGGATTACCTCTCTTCAAACAGAAAATGTTGAGGAAAAGCACAGGGTTCACCACTGGTGGATGTGCTTAAGATGACCAGTTCCAATCACTAATATCTAGTTGCCCTTCACTCTCTTGGCTCATTAATGTAATTTATCAATCCCTCAAACACAAATCTGTAAGAGCCCTGTGCTAGCAAAGCCTGCAGTACTCCTGCAGTAACTGACTGATGTCTGCCCCAAGCACCAGGATTAGCTTGGTGAAGTTCACTACGATGAACTGACCTCACAAGCTGGATCCAGGGCCCAGGAGCTCCATGCTGCTGCAGCGGCACGAGGCACATTCAAACCCGTACCATCTCCTTCGGTGTGGAAGAATAACAGCATCACATACACCACAGCTTCCCGTTTTCCAGTGCCAGAGGTACGCAAAAACTTGTCTGAGGACTATTCTAATTCACATATAAGGAGAAATCAACTCCCATCAAGGACCAGACACGAGCAAATGTAGTTTTCCAGCCCACCTTCAAGTTGAGCAAGGTTGGGATGACTTTGAGCATTCTCCTTCATCCAAGCAAAATCATCACTGGCCCAGGCTGCCCAGAGAGGTTGTGGAGTCTCCTTCTCTGCAGACATTCAAAACCCGCCTGGCCGTGTTCCTGTGTGACCTGGTCTGGTGATCCTGCTCTGGCAGGGGTTGGACTGGATGAGCTTTCGAGGTCCCTTCCAACTCCAACCATTCTGTGATCCTCCAGCAATGCTGATCACAAAGCTTTGCTGCGAAGAAAGTAACCAGAGAAACACTTCCTCTCTTCAAGCATAGTGAGTAACATCTTGTGGTCAGTAAAGAGTGCTACTATAAAGAGGGTTTGGCTCATCCTGTATATCAGCAGAGCAGCCATAACCCTTCTGCCTTTCTACCTTCCTGAGTCTGAACTGTTGCAGTCTGGAGGGCTTTGAGATTCCTCTTTAAAACCATTTTCATCAATTATCTCTGTCTTTACCAAGCCCGGACACAATTACTGCAGTCGGCTCTGAGTGGAGAATACAAGACCATTTAGAGGTTACTGTTGTGCAGAGCAAGTCTGATGGTCTTGCATATTACTGCAAACCTTGCAAGTACTATTGATTAATATTTCAACCATTAATCATTCCATACCACATCCTCAGGGACAACACCTTGTTGTTAGCTTCAGAGATGGTTTGGAAAGGAAGAATCATTTTTAGTTTTAGCTAGGTAAAGATTAGATCTCTTATCTTTTGCACTTTGAAGACGGACAATTTGGTGATGAATGCTCGTAACTCTTGCTAAAAAAATCTAACTACATTTTTAGCTAACAAACTGTTGGAGAAATAAAAGATTTTTCTTACAGAGCAAAAATAAAATTATACTCTACTCTGCCAAAATTTGGAGTTTTATTAAAAATGAGCATTTCAATTGGGTTAATGCCTCTAACTTTAGATTCCTACACTTAAAAATGAGCTTGATATTGCTTCAAGTTCTCCATCGCTTGCTCCCATTTCTCCCAAACCACCAAAAAAGCAAAACTATGTTTTGAAAAGGAAATCTTGAGGAACAGAGAGATCTTAAGCCTTCAGAAGTGCCCTGCATCTTTTCCTCACTGTTCAGTTTAGACTAACACACTTTTACTATTGTGTGCATACAAAAAGAAAGTACAAAGTGTAACAGCCTTCTGAAAAGATTGGGTTTTTGTTCAAAGTCCCAGCTAAATTCAGGATTTTGATGAAGCAAATAGTGGTGCTAGAACAATACTGGAGTTGTCGAAGTCAGATCCTAGTTCTTCAAATGATATATTTTAAGATGTACAGCTTCTTTAAAACAAGAGGAAAGAAAACGCCTCGTTCTCTTAAAAGCTGTGTACAGGGGTGGATTTTCACAACAGTGAACGGCCTAATCAGGCTGAAGAATCCTCAACTGAAAGCCCACAAAGGGACCCCTCTACCCCTTCTCCATTTTTCCATTTCCACTTTTCTCTTGAAAGGGGTGTCTCACCAGAGAACCTGAAGAGCGAGAGATTTTCAAGTACAGGACTGAAATCCATCAAACCCAGGACTGTGGTCCAAACCCAACCAGCTGTCAAACCCCGAGATACGAACGTATGCTCACTTCTGCCTAATAAAATTTGAATCAAACACTTTGCATCTGATTCTCCATGTGAGCTTTTATGCAAACTTCTAAAGTGCAAGGAATCCTGGGGTGGAAGAGCTATTCTGAGAGCTTTCACATAGTCCATGTAATTAGGGAAACCACTTCCTTTGATTGTAAGTGTTCAAAACAGCTGAATTTCTTCTTTCAAAGGAACTCTGTGATTTGGGTCATCTCTTTTACTTGCTCTTTCATGTTCCTCAAGATGAGAGGTGAGACCGTAGAGCACATTATTTAGAAAAAAAAAAAGATTCCACTTTTTGTTTTAGGGATTGAACTCGGACTATTCAAAAGGTTGTCATTTGGAAATCTATCTTTCTTTCCCTCCCTCTGTTTCCTTCCTTTTCTGTTAAGCTCTTCAGTGGCTCCAGTGAACATAGCCCAAAATGCCAATTTAAACCTAAGGGAAAACTGAAATACGGTACATAAAGGAAAAGGGACTCTCATTTTCCTTTGTACGGCTGTGGCTGAATATGTAATTATAAAGAAGCTCTAGCTGCAGGATCTCGGTCCCCGTGTCACATTTACTTTTTAAATGGTTCTAAACACTGACCAAGCAAAAAGGCAGCAACGCAGATTTTAAACGACAAACAAAGCAGCTGCTCCGCTCTTTGAAATGGGTCTGCGGGTTTTTTCTTTCCCAAAAAGGGAACTCGGGTCACAGTTTCAAGGCGAGGAACATGTCACCAGAGCTAACAGCCGATGGCAGCGCTGACAGAATCAAGTGTCACTTGCCCTGAAAGCATTTCTTGAGCCGGGCGCCCTGTTAGCGCCGTTACTCAACGTTCGTTTCGGTAACAGCCGTAATGGGCAGGGAATCTCGCCATTCTCACAATATAGCACAGAAACACAATAATGAAAAGGCTTCATACTGCAAATTCCAAATTTAGTACAAAGTAATGGCAGCATGCTTGTTTACCCCAGGAGGACCGAGCTTTATTCGCAGGCAGTTAAAAATCACAGGACTCCTTTCCAGAACTGCAGCACTAACAGGAAGGCAGTTTGCAATGGGAACAGAGTAAACCAGTCGGGACACAGTGCCAGAAACCACGCTACTGCCAGCTTCTGCACGGGATGGGTGAGAGACTGGCTGGGAGAGAAGGGTTGACAAAAAAGACTTTGGTACAAATATCTAAACAACCAAAAAAGCAAAAGTTAAGGGCAGAACTCTGAAGTCTGGGGTCCTAACAAGTAGGGTTCTGGCTCTTGCACTTTTCTTTAGGGCCCTCACAAACTCTGATGAGGGGGGCACTAGCCAGGCAACATCCAAAAGGAAGAGGAATTCAACAGCTCCAAAATGTATCCATCTGTTGCTGCACACTCGCATCACACACAGCACATCAGCAGACACAGACACATCGCAAAGAGGTCAATGTAAAAAGTCTTTTCCCGTGATTTAGGAAATGAAAAGTACACGGCTCACCAAAAAGGAAAACGATCAATCACTACTTATAAGCCATCACTTCGATAGGATTGCCTCAAACACCTCTAACATGACTAAAGTGAAGGTTATTATATGATTAGACAAAACCTGCTTTCTGTGCTTCTCCCCCTCTGATTGCACACGGGCACGCTCTGCATTTTCTCTGCTCTGTGACTCTTCCAAGGAAGAGAAAAGGACATCCTCTTGGAAAATGCCAGCACTCACTCAAGGGCGCAGCAATCAGATTACCGTAACAAGTTTCCAGAACAACCACCCCCTCACCTCTCCCATTCTGCCTCTGACAGAGGAAAATCCGAGAGAGCCGCAGCTTTCACTGAGAAGCTGACGTGTGCCCAGCCTGCGCGCCTGCCTCTCGGCTTCCCACCTTCCCAACACGAACCCCGTACAAAGCAACTGCAAGTTGTCTCCCAGTGTCTACCGACAGCTTCCTCACTTCTACAGTGGCTAAAGGGTTTGTAAAACCACGCTTATTTTGGATGTGGCTACTGGAAACTCACTCGCCTGATACACAAAACCCACAAAGGTCAGGCGTGCATCATGACGTGATTTTCTTTTTCTCTCCCCTGCTTACAACATTTAGCCATAAGGAACCTCAATTTTCAGAAGTTTTGGAGTAAAATAAAGGAGCAACCAGAGGCAGAAAAAGAGAAGTTGAAGCCGTGTGGCACTGTTCCCTTTCAGTGACATCCAGGGGCACGACTTCGCCAAGGAATCACAGAATCACAGAATCACAGA
>NW_010171884.1:0-6997 GCF_000695765.1 Mesitornis unicolor | reverse complement strand
ACAATAAGAGATAGTTGCTAACAGGCCTTGTAGCCTCTTGTGTTCCTGGAAGAGTGAACATTTTTTCTTGCAAATGAAGAACAGAAGTACCCTTTTATCACTAGCAGGGTGCAAATGAAAACACAATATTTTTAGTTATGTATGTTACTATATACAAGTTACTATATCTGTTAATTTTATTGAAAATCAAGATAAATTCTGCCATTTCCTTATGGTAGTGGGTCAGTTTGACAATTTTCTGCCTGGAATAAAGGAGGAAGAAATGAGTTCACAATAGAGACAGCAAGTCAGCAGATACATGAGAATCTGCCTGAAAAGCATGGAAGGCTGGGCCAAGAAAATACAAGACAGCAATATGAAGTTAAGGAATATATAATGAAAAATAAATGTGATTTGCATGAGTATTAAGCACATGGATAACATCAGGGGTAATATTTTTAAACTAGAAAAGGGTAGATTTAGGTTGGATATTAGGAAATCATTCTTCAATATGAGGGTGATAGATCATTTGAACAGGTTTCCCAGAGAGATGGTGGAGGCCTCATCCCTGGAAATATTCAGGGTCAGGCTTGATTGGGCTCTCAGCAACCTGATCTAGTAACTTTGTCCCTGCTTACTGCAAGGGACTTGGACTAGATGATCTTTAAACGTCCCTTCCAACCCAATACATTCTATGAGTCTATTCTTTTATTCTATAAACGTAATCCCCCCCCCACCAAAATGGAGATGCTGCGATAGGATTACTGATAAAGTTGTGTCTAGATTGGAAAATAGTCAACAGTATAAACATGTCTTTAGAACATGTACAGACAAATTTTCCAAAAACATTTGGTGCATATTTCTCCAATAGGTGTTCTCCAGCTTCAAAGCAGAAGTCATTACAGAAAATTTTGGGCACTGGGCCTTCAGGCTGGTACTCAAGCATCATGGAAGTGCAGATGCATAACAAACCTGATGAGGTCACTGAGGTATGGAGAGCTACTGATAGTGGCACTATTAGCCAAGAGTCCTACTATAATATGCTTGCACCAAATCAGCTTTTCCACAAAATGAACATATCTCTTAAGTTTTCTTAGGTATATTCTACTGAGGATCAAGTGAGTCCACACAAGAGTATCAGAGTATCACAATAAATACCATTATTTTCTTCCATGTCACCTGGGCAGTCTCAATCTGACTGATGTAGAAAGCTTTACCATTGCAATGGTGTTTTAAGGACTATAGTGTCTACGTCCTTCTTATAATCTAAATTCATTGTTCATTCTACATCATTCATTATAAAACACATTGCTCCCTCTGGCTGAACTGTGTACTTCCACTTCCATTAGACACTGTAGTTGCTCAAACAGATATTAAAACAGAAACTTTCAGAATTTTAAAATCAAATTATCATTCTGTGGATAATTTCCATCATTTTTGTATCCATCTAATGCCTCTCTTGATTCAGAAATACCTGCCTGCATATGTACTTGAATTTCTCATGGACTGGATAAACATCAAAAAGAAATATAGGTTATAATAGTACATGTAGTGTTATAAATAACAGGGTAATGTTAAGTAATTGAATATGTAGTGGAACACATCAGAAGTATTTATCCATAGTGATGCAAAATTCACCTGAATTATCTCAAACTTCTCAAAACATTGGAAAAGTTAAGAATAAACTTTGGTAAGATTATAGATTAGATAATTAAAAGGTCTTTTTTGTCACTAATTTCTCAGTAGCAGACAATGAGCATAAAATCTGTCTGTTGTTGACTTATTACCCTGCCTATTTCAATCATTTCTATGAAGTTCTTGTTTCCTTATATAATAGCTTTCCAGCAGCAAAGTGACCAGAGTGTTCAAGTAGTGGAGGACTGTTCTATAAGTAGGGCCAAAATTGCTGATGCAGAATTATCACTGAAGAACTAATATTTCTGAAGTAGAAAAATCAATTTTTCTATTGAAATCTCAATTATGACTCTCACTGTTATTTTAAAATTACCTTTGTTTATTCCAAAATATATAACACAAACTGTCATCATTATCCTGCTTTAAGTTTGATAGGAACTGCAAAATAGGCTCTGTTAAAGCAAATCAGCTCAGCAGTTTGCAAGTCACAAATACTGCAATTTTAAAGCAGCTATAGTGAGAAAACCACGTTTTGGATATTCATAACTTCTTAACCTTTTATCTGAAATAACTTTTCTTAAAATCATATTTTTGCATGGAATATCAAGAGAAAATCTAGAAAGAGAGACACTCTTATTTTATTGTTTGACTAAGAAAATTGTTTGACTTAACAGTGCTTTAAATATTTTCTTACGAACTAGAATTTATTATAATAGTGTTAAAAAAGATTTAACAGTCAAAAGTATTTTATTTCATAGCATTCATTAAAAGAATGGTTGTTGCTATCTTTGTATTTTAAACAACAGAGGAAAGTATTTTTAAAAAAATCAGTCTAATTCTTCATTCTTACTGAGAATCACTCTGGCCATTCCCTGGACTCTCTGGTCATATGACCTGGCACAGTTCATCCTTTAAAGAATACTTTGATTTGCAGAGTATCTAAATATCTTAACAGTCTCTGTGCAATTTTTTTATAGCCCTGAAGTACTGTACTCTCCATGTTTTTCTTTATCAAACTAGGATGCAACATCAGCTCTGCTTTGTCTTTGACTTGTCGTTTGATCTTGTAATTGGTTTGGTTTGTGTAAGTACTACTCCATAAATATGAAGGCTTGTTTGGAGTACTTTTTTATTCAAACATTTTTTTTCATACATTTTTTTTGGTATTGGATTCACAACACAGAAGAATGAAAAGTAATTTATTGATTAATGAATGACGAAAGATTTTAATTAGCACAACATTTTAATTTATGCAGCTCTCTGCAGCAAATGCATGTGGGGAAAGGAGTTGTACCAGAACGGCAAGACAAAGAGATCACGTCTCATTTTGAATTTTCCTCTTGAAAGATGATGTAGGACTGTTCAACCACTTAAGTTTTGTCCACTAGATAGTCAAAGGACTACTGACTAGATTTCCTGATGAAAGGTAGACCTCAATAGTCTGCTGGCCTCTAACACACCTGCCTAATACCAAGGGGAACTACATCCTTACTAAACCAGTCTGAAGTTAGGAGCAGTTAGGTTGCATAGCTAACAACTTTGTCTCTGTAAATATAATTTACAGATATTGAGCCAGATCACAAAATTAATCATATTAACAAAAAGATTTATAATTATGCAAATTCTTTCACTGAGATAATGATGCAATCAGTAATAATAATTTGAGGACATTTTCTGCTTACTGAACACTAAGTGCATGTTCATAGCAGCCACATTCAGAAAACCAGTTGGAAGACTTCCAAATAGCCTCTTATGGTCTGTCATGTCACTAATCCACAAATTAAATAACTGTTGAAGTGGAATATGATATGATTTTTCAGAACAACTTCAAAGACAGTTACAGCCAGTTGTGTCTGTGATTTACACATCAAAGTAGTAATAATAAAAATACTTAGTTGTACATAACACTTTGATCCTTAGATCATGATGCACTTGTCAAAGGTGGATAAGTATTATTATTCCCACTGTATTAATGAGGATATTGATTTCCTCAGGGTGCTCAGTAAAACAAAGTTAAACAGAATTCTACCTCTATTTCCACCACATCTCCTGCTTTACAGAGTTATACAGCAAGAAGTATCCATTGCTTAGAAGAAACATTCCAATTTGAAAAACTGGATGCCTGATCTGGTGTAGTCTGCAGTCAGTCCAAGTTTTCATACAGCATTCTTCAGGCCAAAGTGTTAACATACCATGGAAAGGGATGCCCTATGTCTTTGCTGTGTGTTTTCTCTAACTTGGTCTCCTGCTTGACTTCATCACCAATGTTATGGTTTAAGGGTTACCAGTCTGAAAGGGAAGGACAGGTGGTGTCTGTAGGACCCTGGGAGGTCAAAGATCAGTACTGTTCCCTCTCCTTTCTGGCCACAGTCTATGAAAAACTGAGGAGGCCTGAGGTTTTCGCAGGCGTTTCCTGGGCTGCTTCCTGTCCCATCTAGGGATGGCTGGGCCTACCTGCACATGCTCAGCAGCATCCATCACCACCCGCTTTCCGGTACTACTGTAGTCCCTGGTGACGAGTCACAGCAGTTGCAGTGGTCATGAGGCACTGCTGGACACTTCTACTCGGGACTACTGGGATCAGGTTTTGTATATAGCTAAATATCCCTTGTCCCTTATTAATTCCCTTTTCCTTTCCCCTGTTGTTTTTCATTAAACTTGTTACAGTCTTAACTTCCAACCCTGTGCAAAGCATCTTTTTCTCTATTCTCTTTCTTTTTAATCCTCCCCCTTGGAGGGTAGGTGACAACAGAGAGACAATCCTGCTCTCTGAGCTTTAAATGGAGACAGCTGACTTCCTCTTTGTTCTTGTAGATTGCTATATTTTTATGATAGAAATTACATCCTATTGAGCAAAAGGAATGTGATCACTTATCAGTCACTAGGCTGCAATTTTCCCTGCCAATAGTTTGACTAGGTAAAGAAAGAATGCTATGATGAATTTTGCTGAGCAGCTGAATAGGGAAGAGGCAGCAAGGTGACTAACAGTAGTGCATGGAGTTAACATCAACAGATGAGAGAGAATGACGGGAAAAGGTGCTGCATGTGCTTGAGTAAGAGCTGAGCATATTTGCATGAGGCTTGTAGTTCAGAACCTTAATAGAAAATACAGTTTTAGAGGGGAATAAAGAGGAGTGAATAGAGTGAAACAAGCCTTCAAATGAAAAGAACTGTAGACGCAAGTAAGACATCCAAAGGGAGAGAAGTGACAAATGGGATGAAGAAGGAAAAAGAGTAAAAAGTATCACGAGAGGGAAAGGAACAGCAGAAAGAAAAGGCATGAGTATGATCAAGGGAAAGAGAACACACATACATATATAAAAAGATGGAGATGTCTATAATTTATGATTTAAATCTGAAAATTATAAACACTTGTTTACATTTAGTACTTAACAAACAAGTTTTCTGTGTCTGGACACAGAATCCACAATCTTTTTTGACCATTAATAACTTCTAAACTGTTTGCAAGGACTCAACACCACCACATTTTATCTTGAAGTCCATATAACACTTCTATTTTGTCATCTTTACCAAACTGATCTGAAAAGAAGAATTTTTCTGAAAACCTACAGGATTTATACCACGTTTTTTCAGTCATTCCTATGTTCTTTGTCAAACAGATCCTTCTGAACATGCTTATCACCAGAATTTATTCCCAAGTTTCCTGTAGGAGGCACATATACATTATTTAATAAAAATTTTTGAACAACATCCTTAAAATTATCTTACATTTATTATTTTAGGTCAGAGATACAGGATCATGTAGAAAAATTACTGTGAAGGCAGTATGTCTGCAGATTCTACAAGAAAGAGTAAAAAAGAAGTTTTTAAAAAGGAAGATTAACAGTTTTATTTTGCACATTAGGACATTAGGATTCCAGTGTAAGATATTTATAAACTTTCCTACAAATCATAAGAAAACTGTTACTGCAACTACTTAAGGAAATTTTCATTAGACTAGAGAACTGGTTACTAACTTATTCATAAGTGTGATGCTACTGTCTTACAGCTTGTTCTTCTGGGGAAAATAGTAACATGTAGCAATACACAAAGCTATAGTTTGCATTCTTTAGCTCACGCAATAGAGCTTTTTTAAAAGAATAGAGAGTACTAAGGTCTAATGCTGAAATCTCCATAATTTATCTGGTAATATATACGTTTGAAGATGTGTATGTTTCTAGAAAATTTTATTGGCTTTACACATATAGGGCTTAAATGGGAATTCAAGACTTAAGTGTCAAAATACCATACCGTTGTATAGATTTTCCACATAGAATCTGGGACCAAATCAAGCTAGAAAATAGTGGAAAACTTTGAGGAATGTCAAATAATATGAACTATTCTGCAAAATTTTGTAAACAAAACGATAAAATATTAGTATTGTTTATACATTATTAAATATTGAATAGTACCATATTCAAGTCATTTTTTGTTTCTTTGAGAAATGCAGTCTGAAATTTTCTTATTGGCATTACAGAAAAGAGTAGTTTTAGCCTACACAGAGACAGTAGTACAACATTTTGATTTCTTCCTCCTCCCAACAGTACATGGAGAGAGAAGGGGAGAGGAGAGGAGGGGAGGGGACGGGAGGGGAGGGAAGGAGAGAGAACCAGTTGGAAGGGACCTCCAACAATCATCTAGTCCAACTGCCTGGCTACTTCAGGGTTGGCTAAAACTTAAAAGAATATTATCAAGGCTATGTTTTCTAACCCAGTAAAGAGGCAGATGGAGAAAGAGTGGACATTGTTAGGCTGACACGGTTTGGTGCACTGTTGCAGGTGATCATATGGTATGGCAAGGAATGCAATATATAGACTCCCACCTGGAGAAATAAAAAATTCCTGAATTAGCTATCACATTGAAGTTCAAACGCTGTTTCCTTGGTCCTCCTTGGTCTGAATCAAGATAAGACGAATTACCACCGAAATTCAGTAGTGCCTGCATAACGCACTCAGCTAGTTTCCAAATAGCATGGCAAGCTATATTTCATCTTCTTTTTATCTGTTTTACTACCTTCATTGTTTTCTGAGTTAAACATCAGGTCCTACTACTGTTACTCATTTTAGACTGTTTTCCCTCTGGTTACCAGCTGTAATAAGCTAGGTCCAAGGCTTTGTAACAACTATAAGGCTTCGTTCTCTGAAACTGTTAGGATGCTGGAGGACAAGGGGCTCCCTAGAGACTCCAGTCCAAGGGAGCAGCATGATTTGGGGCCCCATGCTCCTTGCCAACACCTTCCTGTGAGACTCCTGCCTACTCCCCAGGGCTAGGTTTCCATGGTGTCAGAAACTTTGCCAAGCATTTGCCCAAGGGTTCCATTCCTTGCACTGCTATTGTCATTTTTCTCTCTCCCTCAGGCAAAACTGTTGGTATATATATGTTG